>NC_067472.1:113054506-113272006 GCF_947179515.1 Apodemus sylvaticus
CATCTATTATCCTTTGTAAGGCTAGATTTGTAGAAAGATAGCGTGTAAATTTGGTTGGTTTCTTCGTCTATGGTAATTGAGAGTCTTGCTGGGTATAGTAGCCTAGGCTGGCATTTGTGTTCTCTCAGGGTCTGTATGACACCTGCCCAGGATCTTATAGCTTTCAGAGTCTTTGGTGAGAAGTCTGGTGGAATTCTGAATGGTCTGCCTTTATATGTGACTTGACCTTTTTCTCTTACTACTTTTAATGTTCTTTCTTTGTTTAGTGCATTTGGTGTTTTAATTATGAAGTGACAGGAGGAATTTCTTGTCTGGTCTATTTGGAGTTCTGTAGGCTTCTTCTCCGGCAATGGGCCTCTCTTTCTTTATGTTAGGGAAGTTTTCTATAATTTTGTTGAAGATATTTACTGGCCCTTTAAGTTGGGAATCTTCACTCTCGTCCATACCTATTATTATCCTTAGGTTTGGTCTCATTGTGTCCTGGATTTCCTGGATGTTCTGAGTTAGGAGCTTTTTCCTTTTCCAAGTTTTTTTTTTTTTTTTGACTGTTGAGTTAATGCTTTCTATGGTATCTACTGCATCTGAGATTCTCTCTTCTATCTCTTGTATTCTCTTGGTGATGCTTGCATCTATGGCTCTTGATCTTTTCCTAAGATTTCTAACTCCAGGATTGTTTCCCTTTGTGATTTCTTTATTGTTTCTATCTCCATTTTTGGATCCTGGATGATTTTGTTCATTTCCTTTGCCTGTTTCATTGTGTTTTCCTGTAATTCTTTAAAGGATTTTTGTGTTTCCTCTTTAAGGGCTTCTACCTGTTTACCTGTATTCTCGTGTATTTTTAAAGGAGTTATTTATGTCCTTAGACTCCTCTATTATCATCATGAGAAGCGTTTTTCCATCCAAATCATGCTTTTCTGGTGTTATGATGTATACAGGACTTGCTATGGTGGGTGAATTGGGTTCTGATGATACCAAGTTACCTTGGTTTCTGTTGCTTATGTTCTTAGGCTTGCCTCCTGCCATCTGGCTATCTCTGGTGCTATCTCCCTTCACTATATCTCACTGCAGCTGGTCCTTTCTGTGATCTTAATTGTGTCAGAACTCCTCAGAGTCCAGTCGTCTCTGTGATCCTGTGATTCTGGAATCCTTGGATCCTGAGATTTTGGTGTGTCAGAGCTCCTGGAAGTCAAGCTTTTCCTGGGTGTTACAGGGGTGGGTGGGGAGCCCTGGGTTTGCTCCAGGCACAGATACAATCTGGAAGGAACCCATGCCTCTGGCTGGCTGGGGGTTTGTGATTCCCTGGTTCCTGTGTGGGTCCCAGTGATCCTGAGTGTTTGGAAAGATGTTGTGGCTTCTCCTGTGATCCTGGGTTTTTCAGAGCACCTGGGACTTGTGCTCCCCTTAGGTGTTGTAGGAGTGGAGGCAGAACCAGGACCCCTGGTCTGCTTTGGGTGCAGGTTCAAACCAGAAGGAACTCATGCCGCTGGCGGGGCAGGTGTTCCTGTGTCCCTGAATCCTGGAGGTCCCAGTTACTCTGGGTGTTGGGGAAGATGCTGTGGCCTCCTCACTTATGATCCTGTGTGTATTAGAGCACCTGGGAGGAACACCAGTTCCTCTGGGTGTTGTGGGACTCCGTATGGAGAGAGCCCCCAAAGTCTGCTCAGGGCACAGGTTCAGACCAGAAAGAGATATCTCTCTTTTTAAAAATTCTTGGGGACTTCCAGCGGCGGCGGCGGCAGTGCAGCAGTAGCTGGTCCAGCTGAAGGGCCATCAGCAGTGGAGCCAGGGCGACACAGGGTCCAGTTAGGCCCTGCGCCCACGACCACTGACCTTCGCTGACCAGCCAGGCAGCAAGCAGCTGCAGTTGTGCTGCGCCTTTCCTGCATGGAGGCCACTTCAGAACTCGGCCTCCCACCAGTCAGGAGAGGTGCATCCATCTTGGTTCCTGACTCCGGGGATCGGACAGACTGAGGTACACAAACATAATCCGAGGCCAACACCGCAGTGGTCTGAGCCCGACGGGCGTTGGCCTGCACCCAGTCCCTGGGCTGGTCGGGGGGCCATTGGGGTGCCAACCCAGCCAGGGGGTTTTTTGCCCAGGCCTGCGCGCGCGCCGCCGCCATTTTGCCTGCAGGACGACAGAGAGCTCTGGCGGGCAGAACTGTAACAGGCATAGCCTGAGGCTAACAAAGTGGGGGTCTAGGCCCCAAAAGGCACAGGACTGACCCCAAGGACTGGGCGGCTTGGTGGGCCATCTGTGAGTCAACCCGCCCAGGGGATTGTTAGCACAGCAGACTCTCCCGGTGCTTTCAGGGAGCACGGGCGCGCACGCCCGCCATCCTAGTCACCTGGCGGACCCAATTAACAGTCATAGACCTAGGGGAACTTTGCTCGGACCTTGGCCTCCCAGGCTTTTGCCTGGACTCAGGGACTGGGCGGCCAGGCTAACCTTGTGTGCGACAGCCCGGTTGGCGGATCGGCTGCCCAGCGGAGTGAGCGGAACACAGGGGAGATCACAGCAGGATACACCATCGGCACTCCCTGGGGTTGCACACGGGCTCCATCTGGTCCACAGACACAATCTGGGGCAAGGCCTCAGGCAGAAGCCCTCAGCTCTACTCCCTCCGCTTCCGGATCCAGATCAGCCTGGGTGGCAGCACCACATCTCCATGTCCTGCAAGTGGCTAGCTGGGCTTCCGGGAGGCCAGCTGGGAGAAGTCAGTGTGCTCCAGTGAATCCAGAGGGCCCCAGCAGGAGCCTTCGGGTGCCTGATTTGGGATCTGAACAGCCTGGGCAGCAGTACCCTGTCTACAAGCAGTGCAGGAGGTAAGCTGTGCACCAGAGGCCAACTGGGAAGGGGCAGCTTGCACTGGTGAGTCCAGCAATGACAAGACAAACTAACACCAGTGAGAACTAGATGGCAAAAGGCAAACGCAGGAACGTCACTAACAGAAATCAAGGCAATATGGCAACATCTGAACCCAATTCTCCTCTACCAACATGTCCTGGATACCCCATCACACCAGTAAAACAAGATTTGGATTTAAAGTCACTGGTCATGATGCTGGTACAGGAACACATGAAGGACATTCAGGAGAAAATGGATCAAAAGTTAGAAGCCCTTGCAAGGGAAACACAAAAATCATTGAAAGAAATGCAGGAGAATACAAAAGCCAACAAGGAGGAAATGCAAAAAACACTTAAAGAAATACAGGAGAACTTTGGTCAACAGGCTGAGGTCATGAAAGACGAAACACAAAAATCTCTTAAAGAAATACAAGAGAACTTTGGTCAACAGGCTGAGGTCATGAAAAAAGAAACACAAAAATCTCTTAAAGAATTACAGGAAAACACAAACATGCAAGTGAAGGGGCTAAGCAAAACCATCCAGGATCTAAAATCAGAAGTAGAAACAACTAAGAAAACTCAAAGGGAGACAACTTTGGAGATAGAAAGCCTTGGGAAGAAATCGGGGGACAGAGATGCAAATATCAACAACAGAATACAAGAGATAGAAGAAAGAATCTCAGATGCTGAAGATTCCATAGAAACCATGGACTCAACAGTTAAAGAAAATGCAAAATGCAAAAAGCTTGTAACCCAAAATATCCAGGAAATCCAGGACACAATGAGAAGACCAAACCTAAGGATTATAGGCATAGATGAGAGTGAAGATTTACAACTTAAAGGGCCAGCAAATATCTTCAATAAAATTATGGAAGAAAACTTCCCTAACCTAAAGAGAGAGATGCCCATGAATATACAAGAAGCCTACAGAACTCCAAACAGACTGGACCAGAACAGAAATACTTCCCGTCACATAATAATCAAAACACCAAATGTTCGAAACAAAGAAAGAATACTAAAGGCAGTAAGAGAAAAAGGCCAAGTAACATATAAAGGAAGACCTATCAGAATCACAGCAGACTTTTCACCTGAGACTATGAAGGCTAGAAGGTCCTAGGCAGATCTCAGGCAGACTCTAAGAGAACACAAATGCCAACCAAAACTACTATATCCAGCAAAACTCTCAATCACCATAGATGGAGAAACTAAGATATTTCATGACAAAACCAAGTTTACCCAATATCTATCCACAAACCCGGCCCTACAAAGGATAATAGGAGGACAACACCAATACAAGGAGGGAAACTTCACCCTGGAAAAAGCAAGATAGTAACCTTTCATCAAACCCAAAAGAAGTTAAGCATTCAAATTTAAAAAATAACGTCAAAAATGATAGGAAGTAACAATCACTATTCCTTAATATCTCTTAACATCAATGGACTTAATGCCCCAATAAAAAGACACAGACTAACTGACTGGATACTTAAACAGGACCCTACATTGTGCTGCTTAGAGGAAACACACCTCAGGGTCAAAGACAAACACTACCTCAGAGTAAAAGGCTGGAAGACAATTTTACAAGCAAATGGTCTCAGGAAACAAGCTGGCGTAGCCATTTTAATATCAGATAAAATTGACTTTCAACCCAAAGTCATCAAAAGGGACCCTGAGGGACACTTCTTGCTGGTCAAAGAAAAAATACAAAAAGAAGAACTGTCACTCCTGAACATCTATGCCCCAAATGCAAGGGCACCCTCTTTCGTAAAAGAAACTTTATTAAAACTAAAAGCACACATTGCACCTAACACAATCATTGTGGGTGACTTCAACACTGCACTTTCCTCAATGGACCGATCGGGAAAACAGAAACTAAACAGGGACACAATGAAACTAATTGAAGCTTTGGACCAATTACATTTAACAGATATATATAGAACATTCTATCCTAAAACAAAAGAATATACCTTTTTCTCAGCACCTCATGGTACCTTCTCCAAAATCGACCATATAATTGGTCACAAGACAGACCTCAACAAATATAAGAAGATAGAACTAATCCCATGCCTCCTATCTGATCACTATGGAGTAAAACTGGTCTTCAATAGCAACAGAAACAACAGAAAACCCACATACATGTGGAAACTGAACAAAACTCTACTCAATGATACCTTGGTCAAGGAAGAAATAAAGAAAGAAATTAAAGACTTTTTAGAACATAATGAAAATGAAAACACAGCATACCCAAATCTATGGGACACAATGACAGCAGTGCTAAGAGGAAAACTCATAGCCCTGAGTGCCTCCAAAAAGAAAATGGAGAGAGCATACATTACCAGCTTAATGACACACCTGAAAGCCCTAGAACAAAAAGAAGCTATTTTGCCCAGGAGGAGTAGAAGGGCCAAAATCAAACAAGTAGAAACAAAGAGAACAATACAAAAAATCAACAAAACCAGGAGCTGGTTCTTTGAGAAAATCAACAAGATAGATAAACCCTTAGCCAGACTGACCAAAGGGCACAGAGAAAGTATCCAAATTAACAAACTTAGAAATGAAAAGGGAGATATAACAACGGAAACTGAGGAAATCCAAAAAATCATCAGATCCTACTAAAAGAGCCTGTACTCAACACAACTGGAGAATCTGGAGGAAATGGACAATTTCCTTGACAGATACCAAATACCAAAATTAAATCAGGACCAACTAGACCATCTAAACAGTCCCATAATGCCTAAAGAAATAGAAGGAGTCATAGAAAGTCTTCCAACCAAAAAAAGCACAGGACCAGATGGCTTCAGTGCAGAATTCTACCAGACCTTCCAAGAAGAGTTACCATCAATACTCTTCAAACTATTCCACAAAATAGAAACAGAAGGAACACTACCCAATTCCTTCTACGAAGCCACAATTACGCTGATACCAAAGCCACACAAAGATCCAACAAAGAAAGAGAACTTCAGACCAATTTCCCTTATGAACATCGATGCAAAAATACTCAATAAAATTCTTGCCAACCGAATCCAAGAACACATCAAAACGATCATCCACCATGATCAAGTAGGCTTTATCCCGGGAATGCAGGGTTGGTTCAATATACGGAAATCCATCAATACAATCCACTACATGAACAAACTCAAAGAACAAAACCACATGGTCATTTCATTGGATGCTGAAAAAGCATTTGACAAAATTCAGCATCCTTTCATGCTTAAAGTCTTGGAGAGAACAGGAATTCAAGGCCCATACCTAAACATAGTAAAAGCAATATACAGCAAACCGGTAGCCAGCATCAAACTAAACGGAGAGAAACTTGAAGCAATCCCACTGAAATCAGGGACCAAACAAGGCTGCCCCCTTTCTCCTTATCTTTTCAATATTGTACTTGAGGTACTAGCTCGGGCAATTCGACAACATAAGGAGGTCAAAGGGATACAAATTGGAAAGGAAGAAGTCAAACTATCATTATTTGCAGACGACATGATCGTCTACCTAAGTGACCCAAAGAACTCCACTAGAGAGCTCCTACAGCTGATAAACAACTTCAGCAAAGTGGCAGGTTATAAAATCAACTCCAGCAAATCAGTGGCCTTCCTATACTCAAAGGATAAGCAGGCTGAGAAAGAAATTAGGGAAATGACCCCCTTCACAATAGCCACAAACAGTATAAAGTATCTTGGGGTGACTCTTACCAAACATGTGAAAGATCTGTATGACAAGAACTTCAAGACTCTGAAGAAGGAAATGGAAGAAGACCTCAAAAAATGGGAAAACCTCCCATGCTCATGGATCGGTAGAATCAATATAGTTAAAATGGCCATTTTGCCTAAAGCACTATACAGATTCAATGCAATACCCATCAAAATCCCAACTCAATTCTTCACAGAGTTAGAAAGAGCAATTATCAAATTCATCTGGAACAACAAAAAACCCAGGATAGCTAAAACTATTCTCAGCAACAAAAGAAAATCTGGGGGAATCAGTATCCCTGACCTCAAGCAATACTGCAGAGCAATAGTGTTAAAAACTGCATGGTATTGGTACAGTGACAGGCAGGAGGATCAATGGGACAGGATTGAAGATCCAGAAATGAACCCACACACCTATGGCCACTTGATCCTCGACAAAGAGGCTGAAAACACCCAATGGAAAAAAGATAGCCTTTTCAACAAATGGTGCTGGTTCAACTGGAGGTCAGCATGCAGAAGAATGCGAATTGATCCATCCTTGTCTCCTTGTACTAAGCTCAAATCCAAATGGATCAAGGACCTCCACATAAAGCCAGACACTCTGAAGCTAATAGAAAAGAAACTGGGGAAGACCCTTGAGGACATCGGTACAGGGAGAAAGTTTCTGAACAGAACACCAATAACGTATGCTCTAAGAGCAAGAATTGACAAATGGGACCTCATAAAATTACAAAGTTTCTGTAAGGCAAAGGACACCATCAAGAGGACAAATCGGCAACCAACAAGTTGGGAAAAGATCTTCACCAATCCTACATCAGATAGAGGGCTAATATCCAATATATATAAAGAACTCAAGAAGTTAGACTCCAGAAAACCAAACAACCCTATTAAAAAATGGGGTACAGAGTTAAACAAAGAATTCTCACCTGAAGAACTTCGGATGGTGGAGAAGCATCTTAAAAAATGCTCAACTTCATTAGTCATTAGGGAAATGCAAATCAAAACAACACTAAGATTTCATCTTACACCAGTCAGAATGGCTAAGATTAAAAATTCAGGAGACAGCAGGTGTTGGAGAGGGTGTGGAGAAAGAGGAACACTCCTCCACTGCTGGTGGGGTTGCAAATTGGTACAACCACTCTGGAAAGCAGTCTGGTGGTTCCTCCGAAAACTGGGCACCTCACTTCCAGAAGATCCTGCTATACCACTCCTGGGCATATACCCAGAAGACTCCCCACCATGTAATAAGGATACATGTTCTACTATGTTCATAGCAGCCCTATTTATAATTGCCAGATGCTGGAAAGAACCCAGGTATCCCTCAACAGAAGAGTGGATGCAAAAAATGTGGTATATCTACACAATGGAGTACTATTCAGCCATTGGAAACAATGAATTCATGAAATTCTTAGGCAAATGGATGGAGCTAGAGAATATCATACTAAGTGAGGTAACCCAGACTCAAAAGGTGAATCATGGTATGCACTCACTATTAAGTGGATATTAACCTAGAAAACTGGAATACCCAAAACATAATCCACACATCAAATGAGGTACAAGAAGAAAGGAGGAGTGGCCCCTGGTTCTGGAAAGACTCAGTGAAACAGTACTCAGCAAAACCAGAACGGGGAAGTGGGAAGGGGTGGGTGGGAGGACAGGGGAAGAGAAGGGGGCTAGAAAAGGGGAAGTCATTTGAAATGTAAATAAATTATATCGAATAAAAAAAAATTCTTTACAAATTTCGGATATCAGCCCTCTGTTAGATGTGGGGTTGGTGAAGGCCTTGCTCCATTCTGTAGGCTGCTGTTTTTTCCTTTTGACTGTATTCTTTGCCTTACAGGAGCTTTTCAGTTTTGTTAGTTATCATTTATTAATTATTAATCTTATAGCCTGAGCTGTTGGTGTTCTGTTTAAGAAGTTGTTTCTTGTACCAATGCATTCAAGGCTATTTCCCACTTTCTCTTTTATTAGATACAGTGCGTTCAGTTTTATGTTGAAGTCTGTAATCCACTTGAGTTTTGTGCAGAGTGATAAATATGGATGTATTTGCATTTTTTCTACATGCAGACATCTGTTTAGAGCAGTACCATTTGTTGAAGATGTTTTCTTTTATTCCATTGTATTATTTTTGGCTTCTTTGTCAAAAAGCAAGTGTTCATATGTGTGTGGATTTATTTCTGGGTTGATTTGATTACATTGATCAACTAGTCTATATTTATGGCAATACCATATAGTTTTTATTACTATTGCTCTGTAGTATGGCTTGAAATCAGGGATGGTGTTATCTCCAGAAGTTCTTTTACTGAACGGGTTTGTTTTAGATATCCTCCTTTTTTCCCATATGAAATTGAGTATTGTTCTTTAAAGATCTATCAATTGTGTTAGAATTTTGATTGGAATTGCATTGAATTTATAAAATACTTTTGGTAAGATGGCCATTTTTTTATTATGTATATCCATGAGCATGGGAAATCTGACAATTTTCTAATGTCTTCTTCAATTTCTTTCTTTAAAGACTTGAAGTTCTTGTCATACATGTCTTTCATTTACTTTGTTAGAGTTACCACCACTAAGATATTTTGTATTTTTGTGGCTATTGTGAAGGAAGTTGTTTTTATAGTTTCTTTCCCAGCCCATTTAGACTTTTATATAGGAAGGGTACTGCTTTTGTTTGTTTGTGGGTTTTTTTTAGTTAATTTAGTATCCAACCACTTTTCTGAAGGTAGTTGTAGGAGTTCTCTGGTAGAATTTTTGGGGTCACTTAAATATATTATCATATCATGAAAAGCAAAGCGATATTTTATGTATATATATATTTTAGTGAATAGTGATACTTTGACCTTTCCTTTCCAATTTGTATTCCCTTGACCTCCTTTAGACATTTTATTGCTCTTGTTAAAACTTCAAGTACTACATTTAATAGATATAAAGAAAGTGGATAGCTTTAACATGTTTAATGTGTTTTACCTGTGTTCTGTATTTCCTTAAGGGAGATATTTATGTTCTTCTTCAAGTCCTCTATCAGCATCATGAGTTGCGATTTTAAATCCAACTCTTGCTTTTCCAGTGTGTTGGGGTATCCAGGATTTGCTGTGGTGGGAGAACTGGGTTCTGGTATTACCATGTAGCCTTGGTTTCTGTTGGTAGGGTTCTTGTGCTTGCCTTTCACCATCTGGTTATCTCTGGTGTTAGTTGGTCTTGATGTCTCTGGCTGGGGCTTCTCCCTCCTGTGTAAGCCTGTGTCAGCATTCCTGGGAGACCAACTCTCTTCTGGCAGGATCTGTGTGCAGTTGGCTGTGGAGCCACTAGGCCCAAGTGCAGATGGCAACCAGAGGCACTTATGCCAGCTATTCCACTGTATGTCCTGTGCACAACTAGCCATTTCCCTCTGGACAATTATTGGAGATAAAGCAAAGATCTCACCTCTGCACCCAGAAGTGAAAGCAGTACTTAGAGATCACTCTCTTCTGGCTGGCAGTGCAGAGAGGGAGATGGAGCCACCTAACTCCCGGATGCAAATGGCAATCGGACTCATACTAACAACTTAACAGCACACCTAGAAGCTCTAGAACAAAAACAAGCAAATATATTCAAGAAGAGTACATTACAGGAAATACTCAAACTTGAGATGAAATCAATAAATCAGAAAGAAAAATACAAAGACTCAATAAAACCAAGAGCGGGTTCTTAGAAAAAAAATCAATAAGAAAGACAAACCCTCAGCCAAACTAACTAAATGATAGAGAGACAGGATCCAAATTAACAAAATCAAAATTGAAGAGAGACGTATAACAACAGGCATGGAGGAAATCCAAAGAATCAAAAACCTGTAACAGAAGGAAAACTATCCAATTATTTTATGAAGCCACAATTATGCTTATACCTAAATCATACAAAGGCCCAACAAAAAAAGAGAACTTCAGATCAATTTCCCTTATGAATATCAATGCAAAAATATTCAATAAAATGCTCACCAACTGAATCCAAGAACACATCAAAACAATCATCCATCATGATCGACTGGCTTAATTTCACAGATGCAGGGATGTTTCAATATGTGGAAATCTATCAACATAATCCACTATGTAAAAAAACTCAAAGCTAGAAACCACATGATCATCTCATTAGATGCTGTAAAGCATCTGACAAAATTCAACATGCCTTCATGGTAAGTCTTGGAAAGATCAGAAATTCAAGGCCCATACCAAATCATAGTAAAGGTAATGTACAACAAACCAGTAGCCAACATCAAACTAAGTGGAGAGAAACTTGAAGAAATCCCACTAAAATCAGGGACTAGACAAGGTTGCCCACTCTCTCCATACCTATTAAATATAGTACTCAAAGTCCTAGCCAGAGCAAACAGACAGCAAAAAGAGGTCAAAGGGATATAAATTGGAAATGAAGAAGCCAAAATATCACAATTTGCAGATGATATGTTATTATACTTAAGTGAACCCCAAAATTCCACCAGAGAACTCCTAAATCTGATAAACAACTTTAGCAAAGTGGCTTGATATAAAAGTAACTCAAACAAATGAGTAGCCTTTCTATACTCAAAGGGTAAACAGACCGAGAAAGTAATTAAAGTAACAACTCCCTTCACAATAGTCACAAATAATATAAAATATCAAAATTGTGGTGTGACTCTAACCAAGCAAGTAAAAGAACTGTATGACAAGAACTTCATGTCTCTGAAGAAAGAAACTGAAGAAGATCTTAGAAGATGGAAAGATCTCCTGTGCTCATGTATTGGCAGGATTAATGTAGTAAAAGTGGCCATCTTGCCAAAAGCATTCTACAGATTCAATGCAATCCCCATCAAAATTCCAACTCAATTCTTCATAGAGTTAGAAAGAGCAATTTCCAAATTTATCTGGAATTAAAAAAAAACAACAGGGGGATCTGAAAAGCCTGGGCCATAGCACTCGGTGGCATGGAGCTTAGGTTCCAGGCCTGAGGCCTGTGGCTGGAGCCCTCAGATCTCTCTGCTTCCGGATCCAGATCAGCCTGGGAGGCAACACCACATCTACAGGTCCTGCAAGAGGCAAGAGGGGCTTCCAGTACATGCTCTACTATGTTCATAGCAGCCCTATTTATAATTGCCAGATGCTGGAAAGAACCCAGGTATCCCTCAACAGAAGAGTGGATGGAAAAAATGTGGTATATATACACAATGGAGTACTATTCAGCCATTAGAAACAATGAATTCATGAAATTCTTAGGCAAATGGATGGAGCTAGAGAACATCATACTAAGTGAGGTAACCCAGACTCAAAAGGTGAATCATGATATGTACTCACTAATAAGTGGTTATTAACCTAGAAAACTGGAATACCCAAAACATAATCCACACATCAAATGAGGTACAAGAAGAAAGGAGGAGTGGCCCCTGGTTCTGGAAAGACTCAGTGAAACAGTATTCGGCAAAACCAGAACGGGGAAGTGGGAAGGGGTGGGTGGGAGGACAGGGGAAGAGAAGGGGACTTTCGGGGAGTCGGGGGCTATAAAAGGGGAAATCATTTGAAATGTAAATAAATTATATCGAATAAAAAAAAAAAGAGGGGCTTCCAGGAGGCAGATTGGGAGGAGTCAGTGTGCTCTGGTGAATCCAGCGGGCCCCTGCGGGAGCCTTCAGGTGTCTGCTTCATGATCTGAACAGCCTGGGCCACAGCACTCGATCTCAAGGAACTGCGGGAGATCTTGTGTGCACTGGAGGCAGACTGGGAGCACACAGTTTGCTCCAGTGGCACTAAGCTTAGGTTCCAGTCCTGAGGCCTCTAGCAGGAGCCCTCAGATCTCTCTGCTTCCGGATCCAGATCAGCCTGGGTGGCAACACCACATCTCCAGGTCCTGCAAGAGGCAAGAGGGGCTTCCTGGAGGCAAACTGGGAGGAGTCAGTGTGCTCTGGTAAATCCAGCAGGCCCCTGCAGGAGCATTCAGCTGTCTGCTTCGGGAACTGAACAGCCTGGAAAACAGCACCCTGTCTCCGGGCAGTGCAGGAGGTAAGCTGTGCACCAGAGGCCACCTGGGAAGAGGCAGCTTGCACTGGTGAGTCCAGCATTGACAAGACTAACTAACAGCGGTGAGAACTAGATGGCAAAAGGCAAACGCAGGAACTTCACTAGCAGAAATCAAGGCAATATGGCAAATCTGAACACAATTCTCCTTTAACAGCATGTCCTGGATACGTACCATCACACCAGTAAAACAAGATTTGGATTGAAAATCAATGGTCATGATGCTGGTACAGGAACACATGACGGACATACTTAAAGAAATTCAGGAGAAAATGGATCAAAAGTTAGAAGCCCTTGCAAGGGAAACACAAAAATCATTGAAAGAAATTCAGGAGAATACAAAAGCCAATAAGGAGGAAACAGAAAAAAACACTTAAAGAACTACAGGAGAACTTTGGTCAACAGGCTGAGGTCATGAAAGAGGAAACACAAAAATCTCTTAAAGAATTACAGGAAAGCACAAACAAGCAAGTGAAGGAGCTAAGCAAAACCATCCAGGATCTAAAAACAGAAGTAGAAACAACTAGGAAAACTCAAAGGGAGACAAATTTGGAGATAGAAAGCCTTGGGAAGAAATCAGGGGACAGAGATGCAAATATCAACAACAGAATACAAGAGATAGAAGAAAGAATCTCAGATACTGAAGATACCATAGAAACCATGGACTCAACAGTTAAAGAAAATGCAAAATGCAAAAAGCTGGTAACCCAAAATATCCAGGAAATCCAGGACACAATGAGAAGACCAAACCTAAGGATTATAGGCATAGATGAGAGTGAAGATTTACAACTTAAATGGCCAGCAATTATCTTCAATAAAATTACGGAAGAAAACTTTCCTAACATAAAGAGAGAGATGCCCATGAATATACAAGAAGCCTACAGAACTCCAAAGAGACTGGACCAGAACAGAAATGCCTCCCATCACATAATAATCAAAACACCAAATGTACTAAACAAAGAAAGAATATTAAAGGCAGTAAGAGAAAAAGGCCAAGTAACATATAAAAAAAAAGGCCTATCAGAATCACAGCAGACTTTTCACCTGAGACTACGAAGGCTAGAATTTCCTGGGCAGATCTCATGCAGACTATAAGAGAACACAAATGCCAGCCAACTACTATGCACAGCAAAACTCTCAATCACCATAGATGGAGAAAATAAGATATTCAAAGACAAAACCAAGTTTACCCAATATCTATCCACAAACCCAGCCCTACATAGGATAATAGGAGGAAAACACCAATACAAGGAGGGCAACTTCACCCTGGAAAAAGCAAGATAGTAACCTTTCATCAAACGCAAAAGAAGTTAACCAATAAAATTTTAAAAATAACGTCAAAAATGACAGGAAGCAACAATCACTATTCCTTAATATCTCTTAACATCAATGGACTCTATGCCCCAATAAAAAGACATAGACTAACTGACTGGATACTTAAACAGGACCCTACATTTTGCTGCATACAGGAGACACACCTCAGGGTCAAAGACAAACACTGCCTTAGAGTAAAAGGCTGGAAGACAATTTTACAAGCAAGTGGTCTCAGGAAACAAACTGGAGTAGCCATTTTAATATCAGATAAAATTGACTTTCAACCCAAAGTCATCAAAAGAGACTCTGAGGGACACTTCTTGCTGGTCAAAGGAAAAATACAACAAGAAGAGCTCTCAATCCTGAACATCTATGCTCAAAATGCAAGGGCACCCTCATTAATAAAAGAAACTTTATTAAAGCTCAAAGCACACATTGCAACTAACACAATAATTGTGGGTGACTTCAACACTGCACTTTCCTCAATGGACCAATCAGGAAAAGAGAAACTAAACAGGGACACAATGAAACTAATTGAAGCTTTGGACCAATTAGATTTAACAGATATATATAGAACATTCTATCCTAAAGCAAAAGAATATACCTTTTTCTCAGCACCTCATGGTACCTTCTCCAAAATAGACCATATAATTGGTCACAAGACAGACCTCAACAAATATAAGAAGATAGAACTAATCCCATGCCTCCTATCAGATCACTATGGAGTAAAAGTGGTCTTCAATAGCAACAAAAACAACAGAAAACCCACATACACGTGCAAACTGAACAATATTCTACTCAATGATACCTTGGTCAAGGAAGAAATAAAGAAAGAAATTAAAGACTTTTTAGAACATAATGAAAATGAACATACAACCTACCCAAATCTATGGGACACAATGAAAGCAGTGCTAAGAGGAAAACTCATAGCCCTGAGTGCCTCCAAAAAGAAAATGGAGAGAGCATACACTAACAGCTTAATGACACACCTGAAAGCCCTGGAACAAAAAGAAGCTATTTCACCCAGGAGGAGTAGAAGGCAGGAAATCATCAAACTGAGGGCCGAAATCAATCAAGTAGAAACAAAGAGAACCATACAAAGAATCAACAAAACCAGGAGCTAGTTCTTTGAGAAAATCAACAAGATAGATAAACCCTTAGCCAGACTAACCAAAGGGCACAAAGACAGTATCCAGATTAACAAACTTAGAAATGAAAAGGGAGATATAACAACAGAAACTGAGGAAATTCAAAAAATCATTAGATCCAACTACAAAAGCCTATATTCAACACAACTGGAGAATCTGGAGGAAATGGACAGTTTCCTAGACAGATATCCGACACAAAACGAAATCAGGATCAAATCAATCAATTAAACAGTCCCATAACACCTGAAGAAATAAAAAGGGTCATAGGAAGGCTCCCAACCAAAAAAATCACGGGACCAGATGGCTTCAGGGCAGAGTTCTACCAGACCTTCATAGAAGACCTAACACCAATACTCTTCAAACTTTTCCACAAAATAGAAACAGAAGGAACTCTACCCAACTCGTTCTATGAAGCCACAATTACACTGATACCAAAACCACACAAAGATCCAACAAAGAAAGAGAACTTCAGGCCAATTTCTCTTATAAATATTGATGCAAAAATACTTAATAAAATTCTTGCCAACCGAATACAAGAACACATCAAAATGATCATCCACCATGTTCAAGTAGGCTTCATCCCAGGGATGCAGGGATGGTTCAATATAAGGAAATCCATCAATGCTATCCATTACATAAACAAACTCAAAGAAAAAACCATATGATCATCTCCTTAGATGCAGAAAAAGCATTTGACAAAATCCAGCATCCTTTCATGCTAAAAGTATTGGAAAGAACAGGAATTCAAGGCCCATACTTAAACATTGTTAAAGCAATATACAGCAAACCGGTAGCCAACATCAAACTAAATGAAGAGAAACTTGAAGCAATCCCACTAAAATCAGGGACTAGACAAGGCTGTCCTCTCTCTCCATGTCTTTTCAATATAGTACTTGAAGTTCTAGCTAGAGCAATTAGACAACATAAGGAGGTCAAAGGGATACAAATTGGAAAGGAAGAAGTCAAATTATCACTATTTGCAGATGACATGATAGTCTACTTAAGTGACCCGAAAACCTCCACCAGAGAACTCCTACAGTTGATAAACAACTTCAGCAAAGTGGCTGGTTATAAAATCAACTCAAGCAAATCAGTTGCCTTCCTATACTCAAAGGATAAGCCAGCTGAGAAAGAAGTTAGGGAAATGACACCCTTCAAAACAGCCACAAACAATATAAAGTATCTTGGTGTGACTCTAACCAAACAAGTGAAAGATCTATATGACAAGAACTTCAGGTCTCTGAAGAAGGAAATCGAAGAAGACCTCAGAAAATGGAAAAATCTGCCATGCTCGTGGATTGGTAGGATTAATATAGTTAAAATGGCCATCTTGCCAAAAGCGATCTACAGATTCAATGCAATCCCCATCAAAATCCCAACTCAGTTCTTCACAGAGTTAGAAAAAGCAATTCTCAAATTCACCTGGAATAACAAAAAACCCAGGATAGCTAAAACTATTCTCAACAACAAAAGAAATTCTGGGGGAATCAGTATCCCTGACTTCAAGCAATACTACAGAGCAATAGTGTTAAAAACTGCATAGTATTGGCACAGTGACAGATAAGTAGACCAATGGAATAGAATTGAAGATCCAGAAATGAATCCACACACCTATGGTCACTTGATCTTCGCCAAAGGAGCCAAAAACATCCAGTGGAAAAAAGATAGCCTTTTCAACAAATGGTGCTGGTTCAACTGGAGGTCAGCATGCAGAAGAATGCGAATTGATCCATTCTTATCTCCATGTACTAAACTTCACTCCAAGTGGATCAAGGACCTCCATGTAAAACCAGACACACTGAAACTAATAGAAAAGAAACTGGGGAAGACCCTTGAGGACATGGGCACAGGGGAAAAATTCCTGGAGAGATCACCAATAGCTTATGCTCTAAGATCAAGAATTGACAAATGGGACCTCATAAAATTACAAAGTTTCTGTAAGGCAAAGGACACTGTTAAAAGGACAAAACGGCAACCATCAAATTGGGAAAGGATATTCACCAACCCCACATCTGATACAGGGCTAATATCCAATATATACAAAGAACTCAAGAAGTTAGACCCCCAGGGAACCAAATAGCCCTATTAAAAAATGGGGTACAGATCTTAACAAAGAATTTTCACCTGAAGAAATTCGGATGGCCGAGGAGGCACCTTAAGAAGTGCTCAACATCATTAGTCATTAGGGAAATGCAGATCAAAACAACAATGAGATTTCACCTTACACCAGTCAGAATGGCTAAGGTCAAAAACTCAGGAGACAGCAGGTGTTGGCTAGGATGTGGAGAAAGAGGAACACTCCTCCACTGCTGGTGGGGCTGTAAGATGGTACAACCACTTTGGAAATCAGTCTGGAGGTTCCTCAGAAAACTGGACATGAGACTTCCGGAGGACCCTGCTATACCCCTCCTGGGCATATACCCAAAGGATTCCCCGGCATGCAATAAAGACACATGCTCCATTATGTTCATAGCAGCCTTATTCATAATAGCCAGAAGCTGGAATGAACCCAGATGCCCCTCAAAGGAGGAATGGATACAGAAAATGTGGTATATTTACACAATGGAATACTACTCAGCAATTAGAAACAATGAATTCACAAAATTTTTAGGCAAATGGTTTGATCTGGAAAATATCATCCGAAGTGAGGTAACCCAATCACAAAAGAATACACATGGAATGCAATCTCTGATAAGTGGATATTAATTAGCCCAGAAGCCCTGAATACCCAAGGCACAAATTGCATAACAAATGACGCCCATGAAGAAATATGGAGAGGGTCCTGATCCTGGAAAGGATTGATCAAACATTGGAAGGGAATATAAGGACAGAGAAAAAGGAGGGAGGTGTTTGGAGAATGGATGGAGAGAAGAAGGTTTATGGGACATATGGGGAAGGGGGATCTGGGAAAGGGGAAATCATTTGGAATGTAAACAAAGAATATGGAAAATAAAAATATTTTAAAAAAAAACAGGATAGTGAAAATGATTCTCAAAAGAACTTCTGGGGGAATCAGTATCCCGGACCTCAAACAATACTACAGAGCATAGTGATGAAAACTGCATGGTATTGGTACAGGGACAGGCAGGAAGATCAATGGAATTGAAGGCCCAGAAATGAACCCACCCACCTATAGTCACTTGATCTTTGACAAAGGAGTTAAAACCATCCAGTAGAAAAAAAGACAGCATTTTCAACAAATGGTGCTGGTTCAACTTGAGATCAGCAGAAGAATGCAAATTGATCCATCTCCTTATACAAAGCTCAAGTCCAAGTGGATCAAGGACTTCCACATAATACTAGATACACTGAAACTAATAAAAGAGAAAGTGAGGAAGAGCCTCAAACTCATGGGCACAGGGGAAAAGATTCTGAACAGAATACAATGGCTTATGCTCTAAGATCAAGAATTGACTAATGGGACTTCATAAAATTGCAAAGCTTCTGTTAGGCAAAGGATACTGTCAATAGGACAAAACAGCAACCAACAGATTGGGAAAAGATCTACCAATCCTACATCCAATAAAAGGTTAATATACAATATACACAAAGAACTCAAGAAGTTAGGCTCCAGATAGCCAAATAAGCCTATTAAAAATGGAATACAGAGCTAAAGAAAGAATTCTCAACTGTGGAATACCAGATATCTGAGAAGCAGCTAAGGAAAAGTTCAACATCCTTAGTCATCAGGGAAATGCAAATCAAAACAACCCTGAGATTTCACCTCATACCAGTCAGAATTACTAAGATCAAAAACTCAGGTGACAGCAGATGCTGACAAGGATGTGGAGAAATAGGAGCACTCCTCCATTGTTGATGGGATTGCAAGCTGGAACAACCACTCTAGAAATCAGTCTGCTGGTTCCTCAGAAAACTGGACATAGTACTTCCTGAGGATCCAACTATATGACTCCAGGGCATATACCCAAAAGCTGCTCCAACATATTACAAGGACACATGCTCCACTATGTTCATAGTAGCCTTATTTATAATAGCCAGAATCTGGAAAGAACCAAATGTCCTTCAACAAAGCAATAGATACAGAAATATGTAGTACATTTACACATGGAGTACTACTCAGCTATTAAAAAAAAATGACTTCATGAAATTCTTAGGCAGATGAATGGAACTAGAACATATCCTGAGTGAGGTAAGCCTCAAAAGAACATGCATGATATGCACTCACTGATAAGTGGATAGATATGAGCACAAAAAAATCAGAATACCCAAGATACAATTGACAGACCACATGAAGCTCAAGAAGAAGGAAGACCAACGTGTGAATGCTTCAGCCCTTCTTAAAAGGGGGAACAAAAAGCTCAAGGGAGGATATACAGAAACAAAGTGTGAAGCGAGACTGAAGGAAAGAGACTGCCCCACCTGGGAATGCATCCCATATATAGACACCAAACCCAGACACTATTGCCGATGCCAAGAAGTGCTTGCTGACAGGAGCCTAATATAGATGTTCCCTGAGAGGCTCTGCCAGAGCCTGACAAACACAGAGATGAATGCTTTCAGCCAACTATTGGACTGAGCATGTGGTCCCCAGTGGAGGAGTTAGAGAAAGGACTGAAGAAGTTGAAGGGGTTTGCAACCCCATAGGAAGAACAGCTATATCAACCAACCAGACTCCCCCCTCAGAGCTTCCACAGACTAAACCACCAACCAAAGAATACACATGGAGGAACCCATGGCTCCAGCCACATATGTAGCAAAGGATGGCCTTGTCAGGCATCAATGGAGAAGAGGCCCTTGATCCTGTGAAGGCTCAATGCCTCAGTGTAAGGGAACACACTCAGGATGGGAAGGTAGGTGTGGGCAGGTAGGTAGGGGATCACCCTTGTAGAAGCAGGGGAAGGAGGGATGGGATAGGGGGTTGCTGGAGGGGATACCAAGAAAGGGGATAACATTTGAAATGCAAATAAATAAAATACCCTATAAAAGAAAAAAGAGAGAGAGATCAATAAACCAAACAACTGAATTTTAAAAATGGGGTACAGATCTGAGCAGAATTCTTGGCAGAAGAGTCTCTAATGGCTGAGAAGCCGTTAAATAAATGCTCAACATCTTTAGCCATCAGGAATTCCAAATCAAAATAATTCTGAGATTCTACCTTATACCTACCAGAATAGCTAAGATCAAAAACTCAAGTGACAGCTCCTGTTGGTGAGGATGTAGAGTAAGGGGAACACTCTTCCATTACTGGAGGGAATAAAACCTTCAGAAAATTGAAAATATCTGCAGACCCAGCTACACCACTCCTAAGCTTAAGTGAACTACACTCTACCATACCACAAGGACACTAACTCAACTATTTTCATGGCAGTCTTATTCCTAATTGCCAGAAACTGAAAACAGCCTAAATGTCCCTCAACTGACAAATAGATACAGAAAATGTGGTTCATTTACCCAATGGAGTATTACTCAACTATTAAAAACAATAACATGAAATTTTCAGCTAAATGGATGGAACTAGAAAAGACCCTGAGTAAGATAACCCAGATCCAGAAATACAAAAATAGGAATTCCAAATCAAAATAATTCTGATATTCTACCTTATACCTACCAGAATAGCTAAGATCAAAAACTCAAGTGACAGCTCCTGTTGGTGAGGATGTAGAGTAAGGGGAACACTCTTCCATTACTGGAGAGAATAAAACCTTCAGAAAATTGAAAATATCTGCAGACCCAGCTACACCACTCCTTATAGGATTCGCTTATAGGTGGATATTAGATACAAAGTACAGAAGAACCATGCTACAATCCACAGACAAAAAGAAGCTAAGTATCAAGGAGAGCTCAAGGTAGGGACATTTGAAGCTCACTAAGAAGGGCAGTGGAATAGACCTTCTAGTGAATGGGGGAGAGGAGTTGGGAAAAGGGTGAGAATAGGAATAGGAGGAGCCAGATGGAAGAAAGATGGATGGAGAGAATACTGGGAGAGACAACTAGAATTGAGATGGGGGGCAT
Organism: Apodemus sylvaticus; assembly: GCF_947179515.1. Classification (NCBI taxonomy): domain Eukaryota; kingdom Metazoa; phylum Chordata; class Mammalia; order Rodentia; family Muridae; genus Apodemus; species Apodemus sylvaticus. The sequence goes on from NC_067472.1 coordinate 113,075,495, forward strand.
CTCTAGAATGAGCTAGAAACCCAGGGCATTGGAAAATGGCAGGAATCTATGAGGGTGACCCCAACTAATACGCCTAGAAATGGAGGATATGGAGCCTGAATAGGCCATCTCCTGTAACAAGGCAAGACTTCTAATAGAAGGATTGGGACACCATGGCAGGCACAAAACATTCAACCCACAATTTGTCATTCCTACAAGATGTACAGGTATAAAGCGTGAATGGGATGGAAATTGGCCAATGGATGACTGGTCCAGCTTGAGACCCATGCCATAAGAGAGAGCCTAGCTCTCCTATGATTAATTTCTCTTAGAATTTAATGATATTCTGCTATACTTGCCAACAGGAGTCTAGTATAACTGTCATCTGAGAAGTTTCACCCAGAAACTTAGGGAAACAGATGCAGAGGACCACAGCCAAACATTAGGAAGAACTTGGGAAATCCTGTGGGAGAGGAAGGACACAAGTAGCTAGAAATATCAAGGAAACCATGAGAAAACCCACAGAATCAACTAACCTGGGCCCACACAGGCTCACAGAGCCTGAACCACCAACCAAAGGGCACATACAGCACTGATCTCTATGCATATGTAACAGTAACAGCTGTGTAGCTCGATCTTCATGTGGGAATTCTAACAGTGGCGAAAGGAGCTGCCTCTGACTCCGTTGCCTGCCTGTAGAACACGTTCCCCTCACTGGGCTGTCTTATCTAGTTTCAATTGGAGAAGACATACCTAATCTTATGGCAACTTGATATGCCAAGGCTGGTTAATATCCATGGAAGGAGCCCCCTTTTCTGAAGAGAAAGGGATGAGGAGGAAAGGACTGGAAGTAGAGGAGGGAGAGGATACTATAGGGAATGTAAATTTAATTAATTAATTAATTAATTATATAGATTACTTTCAATTGGGAAAAATGGTAAATGTTGTAACTGGTAAAATGAGTGCAAACTACTGGCATATTTACTCATGAGCAATTCAGAGTTTTAAAGGTCTGGTAGATGACGGAGGAAATGGCTTTTTTCTTACAAGCACATCTTGCCCTGGATGCTGCGTAAAGTATGACTTTAAACAACGGCACAATGCTATGAAACAAGAGCATTTGGGAGTGAACCACTATTGCATTCATGCGACCTCTAGGGAAAGATTTGACTCGGTAGTTTGCCCTTTCTCTTTCCTAGAGTTTCTAGCACACTAGCCTTTCCTTTATTGAAGAAAATTGTCTTGAATAAATTGAGGCAAGAGCAAAAAAACAAACTTTAAACCTGAGAACATGGGACAGGGGATGTGCAACAGTGCTGTCCTGGACCTGGAATGTGGTGATCATGTGACTCAGTCTTTAAGTCGGTTAGCAATGTGTCAAAGATGAGCACTGTGTACTATGTGAGAAGGATACCCAGATAGCCCAAAATCAGTTTTATTTTAATGTGTTTGATACTTGTGGAGTCTACAAAGCACAGGATCCTGCATAGAGATCTTCCTTGCCTAGTTTAAAGGTGATTCTTTTCCTAAGATAATAATTGGACATTAAAGAAATTATTACCTTTCATTCCATGCAGATCATGACATTTCCCAAGTCAGGGAAGCGTCTCTGTAGTGGTGTACAACTGAAACCTAAATCTGGATCCTCAGGCTAAACCTGTGAGATTCCCCCACTACAAATACACACATACACACACACATACACACATACACATACACACACACACACACACACAAACACACACACACATACTTCTATGCAAATTCCAAATTCTGTAACCAACTCCTTTAAATCAAAGTATATTAATTAGCTTTTATCCTAATTTAATCAAGACTTGCATTATTTAAAGAGGTTGGAAGGTGACTGCTCTGTTGATCAATGCAGGCCAATTGCAATAGTACTTCTAGTGCCACCACTCTGTCATTTGAATCATCCTAATTACAAATGGGAATCAGAAGCTCTATGTGACTAGCAAAATAAAATCACAACAGAAACATAAAGCTTGAATAAAAGATCTATTAGAAATAATGCACTTTCAACTTGATGATAAATGCCTCGCTCATCACTTTTATTGCCAGATTCAAGTGACTAACAGATGGTTTTAGCAATTAATTTGCATTCAGCACTTAAGTATCACGCAGTTAACATGCATCCAGTGCATGTGCTGATACTTTCTCAATCAAATAAATGCGGGTTTAAATAATCTACACTGTTTTTCCTCCCAAAGATCTACCTTAAATTAATCTTTCTCTTCATATGTTTCTATTTCAGTTTCATCATCTCCTCTCTCTTCTTCAAGTTTGAAGTAATGTTTTAAATGCTTAAAATTGTTTTGGCATTGCTTCCCACACAGGAAAGTGAGAAGCAAATAAGTATAGCACAGTCTTTTAGATATGATATGGTAAAACCTTGTACATGAATATAGTAGTATTCCCTTATGTACATACTAAAATTCACTAAAGTTCAAAGACAGGCATTAAGCCATTATAGAATGCACATACATTTTATATCAAAATAGACATGGCCAGAGATTCTACTCTGACATGACAAAGGTTAAATGGCATTAAAGACCTCCATTAAATTCCTGAAACTTAATGCTTCATTGAAAAAAACAGTCGGGTGATACATGTGTTTAGGTTATCTTTCAGGAGTAAAGATGGCAAAGAATACAAATTACACAAGAAAATGATATTCCCATCTCGAACATCAATTTATGTTTCAACCTGACATCATAACTGGTAAAATATTATGGTTGGCTGTGTTATATAGGCATTATTGGAAAATACTTGGATTTGGTCAATAACTAGGTTATTGGCAAAGAGCTAGGGGGTGAGCATCATCTAAACCAGTTAGAGACCAAAGAGAATAATGAGAATAGAGGCAGAGAGTTCCTCCTCAGTCACAGAGCTCTGAAGATTGCCAGAAATGACACCATAGGCTCTCTGCTTCTCTAGTTCTCAGACCTCAGACTCCAGAGATTACCCTATAGCCCCTCCCCTAGCCTGTTTCTCAGGCCTCAAACACCAGAAATTACACCTCTGGCCCCTCTGGTTCTCAAGCCTTCCTTCAGGCTGAATTACACTATTTATTCCCCTGGTTCTCCAGCTTAATACCATGAGACGTAGATCACATGTCTACAATCATATGAGTCATTTCCCATGATAATCTTATCTATATCTATCTATCTATCCATCTATCTTTTATACAGAGAACCATGGCTAATACACTCATGGTGAATATTTTAAAAGCCACTGGATCTTTTCCTATATAGCTACCTACTATAACAAATCACACACTTGGCTACACACTGCCATTTGTGTAATGTTTCATACATTTGTATTAGGAAGGTTCTAGAAAGCATGATACAGATAGCCACTAAAGTCATGAAAAATTCATGTGGAGCGGGAGCATCTAAACTCAGAAACATGCTTCTTGGGCATTGATATGTATTCTGCTTCATGATAGGAACTGACACTCATTTCCATTCAACACATTTTTTGGTAAATAATTTTTTTTAATTTCATGTGTATGAGTATTTTGCCTACATGTATGTCTGTGCATACTTGCAGGCCTAATACCCAAGGGAGGCCAGAATAGAAATCAGATTCCCTGGTACTAGAATTACAAATGGTTTGGAGTGACTAGATGGATGTTGGAACTTGAGCCTGCTCCAAGAGAAGCCATTTTTATTAATCACTGAGCCATGCCTCCAGCTCCTCAAAATAGTCTTTTAAACTTTGTTAAAATTTATTTTGTGTCTGTATTCACATGCACATACTCGCTACTAAGAACAGAAGGCAATGAGAACCTTGTACAGTGCTGGTAGTAATTGGTTTCACCTATTATGGTTCAACAAACTAAAAATGAACTGGATAATAATTCAGATTCCACTGCTGAATATAAATGCAGAGGAAATGAAATGCACTATGTAAAAGATATGCCAAGTCTCCCATGTCTACTGAAGCATTATCCATGGCAGTCAAGGTCTAGAAACCACATACATGCCCAGTGATAGATGAAAGGAAAAAGGAATGTGGTACAACTGAGTAATAATCATCCATAAAAATGAAACCCTGCCATTTGTGACAAGATAGATATACCTGAAGGAATTTATGCTAAGTACAATAAGCTTGGCATAAGGAGACAAATGCTTTGAGAACATTCTCATATGTAGACTCTTAAAATGTTGACTTCATAGAAGTAGACAGAAGATTAGTGGTTACTAGAAATTGAGTAGCTGGTGAGGGGCTATCTATAGATGTTGATAAAACACAAAATTCCCATTAGGATAGCTAAGTTTTATAAAACTATTATACAGTGTTATCTCTGGTTATATAGTAATTATATTGTATTCTTAAAAATGCTAAGATAATGAATGTAAAGCATTCTTACCACAAAATGGTAACTATTTAAGGCACATTAATTATCTAATAATCATTCTATATGAATACATATTTCACAATGTCCTGTTGTATATGATGAACACATATAATTTATCTATATACTTTTGAACAAAATGCAATGAAATATCATAAACTGGTGAGAAAAAATATTAGCAAAACATCTCTAGAACTTATTAACCAAAAGCGTTTTTGGTCCATTCCAGGCTAGGTTTAGAATATTCTAGGATTTTTTTATTACTGCAGTTGCCACCATTATAATTAAATATTAATTATTGTGTAATTAGCTATGTAATGACTAGCTCCCAAATGCAAATATGAGACTCCCAAGGACATGAATAAAATATTTTATTTAACACTATAGATACACTACCCAACAAAACAAATACTTATTTAATGAATAAATGAACAAATTAATGAAGGAATATGGTGTTCTTATTTCTCATCATCTAATTTTGTGAAATTTTTTTGTTGAAGACAGAAGGGGCTTTTTTTACCATAATAAGCCAAAAAACAAAAAAACCACCTAGTCATGACATAGAGATAATATTAAGAAGAAAAAAGTTCAGTTTACCTCTGAGCAGGGTGAAGGGAGTGAAAAATCTAAACAAAAAGAGGCAGAGAATTTTAGTTATCACAAAAAATCCTAAAAATGTAAAATATGAACTATAAAAAAAGAGTGATCTGGGAAGGCATGGAAGACTGAGGTGAACCAAAGAGAAACAAGTGTATAATAATTGACACTGAGCACTGAGGACTGGAATTGTGGTGGGCCACAGATAAGACTGAGCCACATTAGTAATGAGATATTCAGCCCAAGCCTTTCCAAATGTTGTGTGCATCATCCCAGAAGTATATACTATTTTTTAAGTATTTTTATTTTCTATATTCTTTGTTTACATTCCAAATGATTTCCCCTTTCCCAGATCCCCTCTCCCCATATGTCCCATAAACCTTCTTCTCTCCATCCATTCTCCAATCACCTCCCTCCTTTTTCTCTGTCCTTATATTCCCCTCCAATGCTAGATCAATCCTTTCCAGGATCAGGACCCTCTCCATATGGGAGTCATTTGTTATGCAATTTGTGCCTTGGGTATTCAAGGCTTCTGGGCTAATTAATATCCACTTATCAGAGATTACATTCCATGTGTATTCTTTTGTGATTGGGTTACCTCACTTAGGATGATATTTTCCAGATCAAACCATTTGCCTAAAAATTTTGTGAATTCATTGTTTCTAATTGCTGAGTAGTATTCCATTGTGTAAATATACCACATTCTCTGTATCCATTCCTCCTTTGAGGGGCATCTGGGTTCGTTCCAGCTTCTGGCTATTATAAATAAGGCTGCTATGAACATAATGGAGCATGTGTCTTTATTGCATGCCGGGGAATCCTTTGGGTATATGCCCAGGAGAGGTATAGCGGGGTCCTCTGGAAGTCTCATGTCCAGTTTTCTGAGGAACCGCCAGACAGTCTTCTTTGCCAGAAGAACTTTTAGTCTGGGTCCAGCTTCCCCATACCATAATTCCAGAAATGTTAAAAAAAATTCATTGTTTCTCCCATATGAATACAAAGTACATACTTTGTTGCCACCAAATGACCCTACCCTTTGGGCAGCAATACTTGCTGTCTCTAATGTAAATCCAAAACATCCTTCAAAGCCAGATCAAATTCTGGACCTCTCCTGAGGGTTCTCTCTAGATCTTCTGGTCAAATACAGCTTCTCTCTGTTCTGACACTACATAGTCTTACACAGTTTTCATTATCTCCATCTATGTATGGAGCTATCAGTCAATTTGATTTTTTCCAATGTCTGGTGCCAGTTCATGCTTGTATTAGTGTGGTTATTTTTTATCTTCTAATTTTTTAATTAGCATACAAAGTTTTAGATCATTTTGGCATTTTCAAGAGCAATTTGTTTTCCTCTGTCCTCAATTCTCCCACCTCCTTACCTCTGTATCTACTTTGAGTCATCCTTTCTCCTCCACGGTGTCCTCTGCACTTTCATGTCACTTTTCACCCCCAGCTCCAGGAGTGTGTGTGTGTGTGTGTGTGTGTGTGTGTGTGTGTGTGTACCTGAGAAAGCCCAGAAAATGCCCAGGAGTTGGGGTCACAGGTGTTTGGGAGCTGCCCAGTGTGGTTGCTGGGAATCTCTTAGAGAGGAGTTTTTGTAAACACTAAGCAGATTATGTAGACCCTCGTTTTACTTTTTAAATTAAGGTATTTGACACACTTTGAGGCAATTTTTCTGCAGGCTGAAAGAAATAACTCTAATTTTGTTTTCCTGCAGGGAGATACCCAGATTTGCCAGCACCATTTGTTAAATAGGTGGTCTATTGTGTGCTTTTTTACACAATTGACAAAATAAGGTAGCCATGGTATTATGGGTTTGCTTCTGAGACCTCTAATTTATTCTATTGGTCTGCTTGCCTTTGTTATACCCGTATGGAGCTGCCTTTGTCACTATAGTTCTGTAGCGTAATTTGAAGTCAGTTACTGTGATATTTCCAGCTGTGTTCTTTCCCCTTAATATGGACTTATCTATTAATGGTCTCTTTTTTTTCATATGAATCTTGGATTGTATTTCTAGTTTTTTCAATGATATTAGAATTTTGCTGGAATTTTTATTGACTCTATAGGTTTATTTTGGTAATAGAGCCACTTTAATAATATAATTCTATGAATCACATTTGTTATTCTTTGTTTTATGTCACGAATTTTTCACTGTAGATATCTTTCACATCCTTTGTTAGGTTTATTTCTCTGGTTGCTGGAAGCTGTTTTTGTTTTGGGGCTGTTGTTTGGTTGATTGTATTTATGTTTTGTTTGTTATTTATCTTTAATGCAAATTTTCTGTTTTCTTTCTCTGTGAATTTATTATTGGCATATATGAAGGCTACTGATTTTAGTATGTTGGTTTTGTATCTTGCAACTTTACTGAAATTATTCATTTTATCTCACAGTTTCCTGGTAAATTTCAGATTCTTTTAAGGACAGAAACATGCCATCTACAAAACAGGGATACTTTGATTTCTTCCTCTACTATTCTCATCCCTTTTAGTTCATCTTCTTGTCTTATTATGCTAGCTAAGACTTCAAATATTATATTTAATAAGACTTGTGATGGTGGGCATCTTTGTCATTCTCAGGTTTTAAAGAAATACTCTGTTTTCCCCATAGTATAATGTTGGTTGAAGGTTTGTCATACATGGCTATTATTACTTTGTCATATTTCTATCTATTCCTAAATTCTGCAGGTCACTTATCACAAAATCATGCTGAGCTCTCTCAAATGCCTGTTCTGTATCCACACAACCATGTGATTTCTGCCCTTAAATTTCTATACATAGTATATTGAATTTATGCATTTGCATATTAAACCAACTTTGCATCTCTACATGAAACCAACTTGATCATGCTGCATGATCATCTTAATGTTTTCTTGAATTCAGTTTGCGAACATTTATTTGAAGACTGTTCATTAGGAAAATTGGTCGTTAAATTTTTTGCTAATATAATTACTAATAGCACATATTTATGACATCCAGGAAAGTTTAGATTTGAATCCACATTTTAAGTTACATTATTCACAGAAACTAAGAAATTGAACCAGTCTAGATATCCATCGCCAGATGAATAGAAAATGTAGCAAATATAAACTACTGAATCTTATTTAGCTTTAAACAAGAATAAAATCATGACATTTATAGGAAAATAAGTAAAACTGGATGTCACTAGTTGAGTAAAATAAGCTAGACTCAGTAAAAGCCTCCATCTTTTTTGTAATATGCAGTATCTAGAGGTACATCTGTTTTTGTGTTAAAAAGATGTCCTGAGGGAGAGGGTAAGAGAATATATGTGCCATGAAAGCAGAAATGAACTTATTAGAGGATAAAGGGAACATTCATGAAGGGGGCGTGGACACAGGGAGGGCAGTTGGGGAAGGGAATAAAGAGTAACAAGGAATGTATGAAGATACCATAATGAAACCTACTGTGTATGTTAACTTTAAAATTAATTTAAAAAACAAAAGAAAGAAACAAACAAACAAATAAATAAACAAAGAAAGAAACAAAGAAACAAAGAGAGAAAGAAAATACTACCTGATATGCACTGAACTGGGCTCTGGTTGCTAGGCTGAGTATCAGTGACAATGAGGTCATCATAGTATCTCAGGGCTATGCTGTTTGCAGTGGAGGTTAAACATAAAGTAGGGAGACAATCAGAGACCTACCAATCTCCATTCCACATGGCCATGGGTGGGGAAAGTTCTGCCCCCACTACATGGAATGGGCAGGCCATAAACACAGAGCCCTGCCTGCTGTCACTACTCACATAGGGAGGGAGAAGACATCCATAGACTGGCCTACTATGGCACATGGGTTAGCTGTAGATACCTAGAGTCCCACTTGCCAACATGACACAAGGCCTGGACAAACGAGATCACTCAGAGACACTCCAGCCACGTGGCCAGCACACAGCAGAAGCCACTACAATGTGCAAGCATGAATTAGACAGATGGGAGAGAAAGATAAGCAAAACAATTTGAGCCTAGTGAAGGAAGATGGAACTGGAGACTTGAAGGAAGAGAGGAACAGCCTGCTATGAGTAGCCAGCCCAGCCTCCTGAGGCCATGGTGAAGTCCCAGCCCATGCTGCTGCCGAGGGCCATGTCTCAGTACATGGCTATGCAGAGGCAGAGAGTGATGTCAATGTCTGGGGCTCATACCACCACTAGAGACCATAAGGACATTCCTGGTCTGGACAATGGCCTGGGACCACTTGGATGCCCAAGGGCTGTTCAGAACTGACCCTACCCCTCACCGGATGCAGCGCTCTGGAAAGCTGGCCCCAATACTCACCTAAAGTTGCAGCACTGGAAAGAGTGTGGACCCTACACACCTCACCTGGGCAGCAGAGTGGAGCCCATCCTGATGACGCGAACAAGGATGAAACAGCTAAGGAGCAGGAGCACAGGAGTGCTGGCCCAGCACGCCTTCGCCATGAGCCGGTACCAACAAAGAAGTGATGCCCTTTTCCCTCTAGCCCCTGGCCACTTGCAGCTTTTGGGAGAGCTGGCAACTGGGTAATGAGAGTTGAGCTGGCCCTGCCCCTTGTCAGCCTAGGGCCCTGCAGCTGGCACTGGTGGAAGAAGCACAGGTGAGCTGGCCCCATGGATGTGAAAATAGAAAAGTGGCCCAGCCATTCATGTCGCGTGATAGAGTGAGAAGTAGATGACGTCCTCTCCCACCCCAGCCTCCATTACCTGTGGTAGCCAGGAATGCTGGACTTCAAAGATTCAAATATTGGTCAAGAGCAGAACTGGCCTTGGCACCATTGGTGGGATAGTAGATCCTACACCTCACCTGGGAAACACGGTGGACCTGTCCCTGAAGGCGAAAACATCGGTAAGCCAGCCCCAAGGGGGTAAGAGCAGGAGAGCTGGCCCAGCCTCAAGATGGCTGCAGCACTTGGAAGAGTGGACCCGAAACTTCCACTGGGCAGCACAGTAGAGCCAGCTCTGGAAGCATGGATGCAGGTAAGCCAGCGGCAAGGGCAGGAGAGCAGGAGAGCAGGAGAACTGACCTTGTCTCCTGAAGGTGGCACATCGAGTGGCCTAGCCTGACTATGGAACGCTAGACCTGGTGATGCCGCTAAGAGAGAGCCAGCAACATCCTGCTGCTCAGCTCAGCTAGCACCCAGGCCCAGATCCCGGGCTTTGAGTAGATTCACCCCAAATCTACATCATCTGTGAACTCTTGGGGCACATGAAAGGGCTAGTCTTTGTCAGGAGCTATCATAGGACAAGCTAATAACTAGCAGGTCTCCATGCAACTAGGGCTGCAGCTGATACTTTAACTAGCTCTTCCCTTGTCATTTTTTGTTGAGTTGTTTCTTCAAACCATTCCCCAATACCCACAAACATTTTATGTGTTAACTCTTTCATGCCACTTTTTGTTTCAAACATCTTAGATAACTCTTTTTGAGCTAAGTTCAGATAGATAGATAGATAGATAGATAGATAGATAGATAGATAGATAGATAGATAGATAGATAGATAGATCCACAGTAAAAATTTGTCTTTAGTTAGGCAGGCTCTGTCTATTTTAAACCAATAATGAGGAGTCATAAGCAATTTAAATGGCAAGGGTTGCCATATGGGATCCTTATCCTCTTTGATTTTTTCTATAATCACTAGAAAACAGACTGATGATTTATCCTGTTGCTGAGTTTGGATTACACCAGCAGCAGATTTGAAAGGCCCTTTTGGTTTCTTTTCTATGTTTTTCACAGGATCTTGTGAAATGGCTTATATTTAAATACTACATGGTAGGCCACTTATGTTTATGATATTTTGTTACCTTCTTTTCTGAGCTAGATTCCTCCTCTGAGATTGATTTTTCCTCTTCTGATTCATCACTACCTTCTTCTCAGCTACTTTTCTCAGACTTTTCTGTCAAGGAATAAACAGTGTTCTTAGATCCTGGGCAAGACTGTAGTGATGGAGTCCCCTCACAAGGAGGAGAATCTAATGTCTCCTGCGCACCTATGGCTTTTTTTGTCACCTACCAATGCCTTCCTAAGCACATCCCAAATACCAAACACTGTAAGGGGCATGCCTAGTCCTCCCTTCTCTGTAATCAAGTTTTTAATATCTAATCCTACTTTCTCCCATGTATCCTCATCTAAAGTTCCTTCCTGGAAACCCAAGAGCAGACCGTTTGTAGAAACTAAAGAATGTCAGTCAGCTGGCTAGTGCTAACCTTGATGCCGCTGTCTTTAAGAATATGCTTAATAACATCTATAAAGAACTCTGTGTGTAGATTCACTTTGTTCCATCCTGAGAGATGCCCACAAAATGAACAAAGCCCAGAGCTGTTGGCTCCTGATCTAAGAGGGGGTGCTGAGAGCTCCCAACAGAACAGCCAGGCACTGATAGCACCTAATATCAGCCTCTGCTGATGGCAGCAGGCACTTAAAGCCAGAACTGATGGCTCCTGGCATACTCTGGGAACTGATAGTACCCAAACAAACCAGCCAAGTACTGATGGCGCCTATGAACAGCCACTGCCGATGGCAGTAAACAATTAAAGCCAGAGCTGATGGCTCCTAGCATAGCCTGGGCACTGATGGTACCCAATATCAGCCTCTGCTAATGGCAGTAGGAAAAATCAACTCCTATTTCTCACCCTCCATAACTGCACACTCCCTGGACAAGGGATTTGCAAGACCCAGTTGAGAGTCCTATCTGTGTCGACTTACTTTCTTCAAAGTCCCTGTTCCAAGTCACCAACTTAGATGCCGGAGAAGAAGGTATAGACAGGGCACAACGTAGAACTCTGAAGTGGCTTTAAAGACTGAGGGTCTCTGGACCTTCTGGGTCTCTAGCTATACTAAAATGCTGATGGTAGCTACTAAAAAGTCCTAAAACGTTTCTTGGTCTTTCTAAGGGTAAAATGTTGCTGACTTAGGCAATTGACACTTTTGCATCTGATTGGACTTTAAATTCTATATCCAGGGGATACAGGGGATATAAAATTGTTAAATATAAATCTATATGTATCATTTCATACCAGAATGCTATTTGGCCATGCTATTATAACTTCACCATGTGTCTTAATGCCTTTCCTCATTGTATACTAGCTATCTTATACTTTGTTTCCAATTGTTTTCTCACAGCCTTGGTGTAATGCTTCTGCTCTGTTTGCCTTGATACAGACTGTTAATTTTCTTTGATGACCAAAAAGAATTATAGCTGAAGTAATCTTAGGTATTACAACCTTAATTATTATCTTAGGGTTGGTTGCAGCTTCTGCTGCCTCCCTAGTCCAACAGATACACAAAACGAATTATGTAAATTCCAAAACAAAAATATTTCTTGGCATCGATTAGTCAGAATAGGATTAATAGATGTTTGACAGATAGAATCAATTCTTTAGAGAAAGTCATCCTTTACATAGGAACTCAGGTTCAAAATATTAAAACATGTCTAACTATCTCATGTCATGCCAATTATAAATGGATTTGTGTCACTCCTCTGCCCTACAATGGGTCAGAAATGCTCTGGAAACAGAAAAAAGCACATTAGTGTGGTATGTGAAACAATTCACAACTTGGTATTGATATGGATACTTTACATTCACAGATCAATGCCATGAGTCACTCCAGACTGAAAATTCTTCATCAGAAGAATTGGCTGATTATTTTTCAAATTCAGTTGTAAATTTTGTTGAAGATAATTCTTTATGAAATTTTCTTATAAATTTTGGAATTATTATAGGATTAATTATTCTAATTCTGTTTCTTCTTCCAGTCATCTTCAAGCACTTAAGAGTTTGCTAGCAGGTCTGCTCAGAGGGATACTTATACTCTTCATTTATATTATTCAAAAGGAAGAGATGTCAGGACCCATCATAGGACAAGCTAATAATTATCATGTAATCTTCCTGAGATGATTGACTTAGATTAAAATCTACAATGGAACTCCAATAGGAACGCCCAGGAGAAAATCATTTTTGGAAGATTCCTGCTATTAACATGCCTTTCCTCTTTTTATTAAATATATAAAACAATCACTAGGTGTTAGCCCACCTCATTTGAGTAGATCTCTGCAGATCTATGAAGATGCACTGTCTTGTAGTGATGCTATATAAACAAATAGATGATTTCTTAATTCTTAAGGATGATCCTATAAGAATTCCTAGTATTATATCAGTATTTATTAAGCTCTTTTATGGCAGGTGGGACTGCTATTAGGACTTTTCTGATAGTCAAAACTGCAATAAGAACTCTGCCAGCCTCCCTGTTCTCTCATTCTCCTATACTGGGGCATCTAGCCTTCTCAGGACCAAGGGCCTCTCCTCCCTTTGATGTTCAACAAGGCCATCCTCCTCTGCTACATATGCAGCTGCAGCCATGGGTCCCTCCGTGTGTACTCTTTGGTTGATGGTTTAGTCACTGGGAGCTCTGGGTGTACTGGTTGGTTCATATTGTTGTTTTTCTTATGTGACTGAAAACCCCTTCAACTCCTTGGGTCCCTTCTCTCGCTCCTCCATTGGGGATGCTATGCTCAGTCCTATGGTTGGCTGAAAGCATCCCCCTCTGTATTTGTTAGGCACTGGCAGAGCCACTCAAGAGACAGCTAATCAGGCTCCTGTCAGCAAGCACTTATTGGCATCTGCAATATTGTCTGGGTTTGGTAACTGTGTATGGGATGTTTCCCCAGGTAAGGCAGTCTCTGGATGGTCTTTCCTTCAGTCTCTGCCCCACACTTTGTCTCTGTATCTCCTCCCATGGGTATTTTGTTCCATCTTCTAAGGAGGACGAAAGTATCCACACTTTGGTTTTCTTTCTCCTTGAGCTTCATGTGGTCTGTTAATTATACCTTGGGCATTCCTAGCTTCTGGGCTAATATCCACTTATCAGTGAGTGTATATGATATGTATTCTTTTGTGATTAGGTTACCTCACTCAGGATGATATTTTCTAGCTCCATACATTTGCCTAAGAATTTCATGAATTCATTGTTTTCAATAACTGAGTATGTAAATGTGTAAATGTACTCTCTCTCTCTCTCTCTCTCTCTCTCTCTCTCCCTCCCTCCCTCCCTCCCTCTCTCTCTCTCTCTCCTCTTTTTCTCTTCTTCTCCCTTTTCTAAGCATACAAATACAACCTGTTCAGCCTAGTCACTGGTTTCAGTACTAACCATTTGGTATTGAATACCCAGTTAGGGCCTATTCCCCAGGAAGACTATTTCTCAAGCTCTCAGCATTCCTTAATTGTCTATAGGTTTTTTTTTAATCTAAGGTTGAGGCCATGTGGAATTTCTTCCTTCTATGTTAGTATGTCTATTAATGAAATTGACTTCTTTTTTCTGACTTCTTTTTCTAAGATGTATTTTTTTATTTTATTTACTTATTTGTATGCATGCTTTTCTGATTGAGTTTGTGTACTACATGCATGCAGGAGTACAAGGAGGCCAGAAGAGTGCATCAGATGCCCTAGAACTAAAATTACAGCTGTTTATGAGCCACCATATAGGACCTGATACCTGAGTCTTCTGCAAGACCAGCAAGTATGCTTAAGAGATGGGCTATCTGTGAAACCTCCAAATTTAGTTCCCAATTCAAATAACTTTAAAACAACTCAAACAACTCCAGGAAAGGCACCAATAAAATGGATAACAGTGGCATAGAGATAAAAGAAAACTACCTAGTACTCTTCCTTTCTACAGATACTTATGAAATATATACATCAAGCTAGAACTATAGAGATGTTAATCTTGGTTTCTTCTCTCAAACAGGTCTAACAGAAACACAGAATTCTCCAATCACCACAATACATGCAAAGATAATTCACATGGGTTCAGGCTTCCAAGTCTTTGCTTTCATTTTTCTAAAATTTCATTCCTTCACACAACTACCTACCTGTTGAGCTTTCAATTATTTTTTGAAATACACTTGGACTCTAAGGAGTAGCATCAGCAATATATTGGCTTTCTATCAGATTCTTACATTTTAAAAAATCAATACAAACAACTATTAACATGTAAGACTATTTTTGCAGGGGTTTAAGGCTCCAGCTGACAAGTTGTACCACATCACTAGATAATACAGTTTAAGAAAAAAATGAATGGAAATGGGCAAGAAGAATTAGTTCACTTTATATATACATATAAAGTGTGTTCTCTCCTGTTACAACTGTGGGAAAGTATCTACATACCCCCACTAATATATAAATGCACATAAGTATATACATGCATTCATACATGGAAACAGAGAATGGACAATTTTCCTGAAATCAAAGCTCAGGGATGTTACAAATAGCACTCAGTTACCCTCAAGAGTGAGAAAAGTAATTTTTTTCTATTTAATCATTTTTGTATCATCCTACTAGTATACAGCTGGTACACTACCAATTCCTCAGTAAATGCCTTTTTAGTGAAAGAAGTCATTTGACACTGTATTGTTCTATTGATATTTTGTGAATGTGGTCTAAGTTTAGATGTTTTATGTGCATGCATTTGGGCAACCGCAGAAACATAAGGAGCACTTGTGATACTGACTGGAGTCTGGGGGTGGGAGGAGGAAGAGGACCTACAAAAATATAAAATTGCACAGGGAATTCTAAGACCACTTTTGTGCATTTGTCCATGATTCCTCCCTTGATTGGGAAAACATTGCATTGAACCTTCTTGGAGAAAGCTCAAATGCACCCACTTTCAGAATGGAATCTTTCTCAACTTGCAATCAGAGCATTCTGTGCCCCCATAGCATGGAAGCTTGATGAGGACTTGGGACCTTCACAAGGAGCTCATGTCTCCAACTCCAAGTCAGATAAAATCTGATTGATGGTGGCAATTCTTCTCTAAAATGGTTCCTTTTTGCCCCATTCCTTTCAAAGATACAAGATGCATTAGATATGTTCCAGAACATGATGAGGACAAAGGAAAGTCAACTAAAAGCTTTTAAAAGATGTCTCTTCATCTTAGTGTAGCAAAGAATAAAATCAGTCCTTGTTATTTTTCAGACAGAAAGCCCTTTTCTGCCTCCTAGGTTCTGTAACTTTCAGTTCCTCCTATTGTTATAAACCATGACACAGCATGTTACTCACAAAAGAAAATTACTTTTTCAAAGGAGACACTGAAGCTGCCCTAGGAAAGGCGATGCCTCCCATTTGTGAAGGTCAGACTGCTGATGGTCCTAAAGACATCTTCTCAAGCAGCCCAGGGAGCATCTATGACCTATGTATTCAGACTGTGATTAAATTTCTCATTATTATTGCTACATCCAATCAGAGCCCATCAATGATAAAGAAAGAGGAGAGGACATAGCTATGGTCCAATTAGACACATTGCAGTAAGTGAGTAGTTCTCAAACTTCTAAAGTTCCTATAAAAAGACAGGAACCTGTGACTATTCAAAAGAAGAATGAGAAATGCTGGCTTATTTGGGAAATGGTGTGCCTTAATTTCTCGAATGGTCTAATTTTTTTAATCTCATTTTGATGTCTCTTATCTCCCTAAAGTACATAACTCATTTCATTACAAAATACAAAGCAAGTAGAATTATTCCTTGTTTTCAGCTAAGAGTTATTCAAATATTGAGGGGGGCTTTCTCACACTTGCTTGTACCCTCTGTCATTATCTAATGACACTGGATATGAAGCATGCTTGACCTTAATGCAATCCAAAAAGAGTGTTAGCATAAACCTGAAATTTGAAATCTTGAAGAACCTTGTTCAAAAATGTCTTCTGTTCAAAAGTGTGTGTTTCTGTGGGCTGGGACAATATCCATTGTCTATTTACCTAGAAAATATTTGGGTTGAGCTAAACAACTATCGGTTTTTTTGAGTAGAGAAGTTCATGCCCAACTGGCCATGGGAGTTGATGAATGTAAAAGATGTAAGAGTAAATTACTGTCTCTGAAGTTCAAGTAACTACATGAAAAATAAGTCCTAAACAAAGTTTGTATAGCATGAACATTCAAAGCCCAAGTATCCATACATAGTAATGAGGCAGATTCAAAATATCAATGGGAATACAGAGTCTAATTATATAGATATGGATGGGGACACCAAAGCCAAGTTTTAAAAGATTTTTTTATACAGCCTGCTCCAGTGGCACGGAGCTTAGGCTCCAGTCCTGAGGCCTCTGGCGGGAGCCCTCAGATCTCTCCGCTTCCGGATCCAGATCAGCCTGGGCGGCAACACCACATCTCCAGGTCCTGCAAGAGGCAAGAGGGGCTTCCGGGCGGCCAGCAGGGAGAAGTCAGGGTGATCTGGTGAATCCAGCAGGCCCCTGCAGGAGCCTCCAGGTGTCTGCTTTGGGATCTGAACAGCCTGGGCCACAGCACTCGGTCTCCAGGAAATGCGGGAGACCTGGTGTGCACCCAGAGGCAGTCTGGGAGAGCACACAGCTTGCTCCAGTGGCACGAAGTTTAGGTTCCAGTCCTAAGGCCTCTGGCAGGAGCCCTCAAATCTCTCCTCTTCCAGATCCAGATCAGCCTGGGCAGCAACACCACATCTCCAAGTCCTGCAAGAGGCAAGAGGGACTTCCGGGAGGCCAGCGGGGAGAAGTCAGTGTGCTCTGGTGAATCCAGCGGGCCCCAGCAGGAGCCTTCAGGTGTCTGCTTCGGGATCTGAACAGCCTGGACATCAGCACCCTGTCTCCAGGCAGTGCAGGAGGTAAGCTGTGCACCAGAGGCCACCTGGGAAGGGGCAGCTTGCACTGGTGAGTCCAGCATTGACAAGACCAACTAACACCAGTGAGAGCTAGATGGCAAAACGCAAACGCAGGAACGTCACTAACAGAAATCAAGGCAATATGGCAACATCTGAACCCAATTCTCCTTTACCAGCATGTCCTGGATACCCCATCACACCAGTAAAACAAGATTTGGATTTAAAATCACTGGCCATGATGCTGGTACAGGAACACATGAAGGACATACTTAAAGAAATGCAGGAGAAAATGGATCAAAAGTTAGAAGCCCTTACAAGGGAAACACAAAAATCATTGAAAGAAATCCAGGAGAATACAAAAGCCAATAAGGAGGAAACGCAAAAAACACTTAAAGAAATACAGGAGAACTTTGGTCAACAGGCTGAGGTCATGAAAGAGGAAACACAAAAATCTCTTAAAGAATTACAGGAAAGCACAAACAAGCAAGTGAAGGAGCTAAGCAAAACCATCCAGGATCTAAAATCAGAAGTAGAAACAACTAAGAAAACTCAAAGGGAGACAGCTTTAGAGATAGAAAGCCTTGGGAAGAAATCAGGGGACATAGATGCAAATAATAACAGAATACAAGAGATAGAAGTAAGAATCTCAGATGCAGAAGATACCATAGAAACCATGGACTCAACAGTTAAAGAAAATGCAAAATGCAAAAAGCTTGTAACCCAAAATATCCAGGAAATCCAGGACACAATGAGAAGACCAAACCTAAGGATTATAGGCATAGATGAGAGTGAAGATTTACAATTTAAAGGGCCAGCAAATATCTTCAATAAAGTTATGGAAGAAAACTTCCCTAACCTAAAGAGAGAGATGCCCATGAATATACAAGAAGCCTACAGAACTCCAAACAGACTGGACCAGAACAGAAATACTTCCCATCACATAATAATCAAAACACCAAATGTACTAAACAAAGAAAGAATATTAAAAGCAGTAAGAGAAAAAGGCCAAGTAACATATAAAGGAAGACCTATCAGAATCACAGCAGACTTTTCACCTGAGACTATGAAGGCTAGAAGATCCTGGGCAGATCTCATGCAGACTCTAAGAGAACACAAATGCCAGCCAAAACTACTATATCCAGCAAAACTCTCAATCACCATAGATGGAGAAACTAAGATATTCCATGACAAAACCAAGTTTACCCAATATCTATGCACAAACCCAGCCCTGCAAAGGATAATAGGAAGAAAACACCAATACAAGGAGGGAAACTTCACCCTGGAAAAAGCAAGATAGTAACCTTTCATCAAACCCAAAAGAAGTTAACCAATCAAATTTAAAAAATAACATCAAAAATGACAGGAAGTAATAATCACTATTCCTTAATATTTCTTAACATCAATGGGCTCAATGCCCCAATAAAGACATAGACTAACTGACTGGATACGTAAACAGAACCCTACATTTTGCTGCATACAGGAAACACACCTCAGTGTCAAAGACAAACACTACCTTAGAGTAAAAGGCTGGAAGACAATTTTACAAGCAAATGGTCTCAGGAAACAAGCTGGTGTAGCCATTCTAATATCAGATAAAATTGACTTTCAACCCAAAGTCATCAAAAGGGACACTGATTGCTGGTCAAAGGAAAAATACAACATGAAGAACTCTCAATCCTGAACATCTATGCTCCAAATGCAAGGGCACCCTCTTTTGTAAAAGAAACTTTATTAAAGCTCAAAGCACCCATTGCACCTAACACAATAATTGTGGGTGACTTCAACACTGCACTTTCCTCAATGGACCGATCAGGAAAACAGAAACTAAACAGGGACACAATGAAACTAATTGACGCTTTGGACCAATTAAATTTAACAGATATATATAGAACATTCTACCCTAAAGCAAAAGAATATACCTTTTTCTCAGCACCTCATGGTACCTTCTCCAAAATAGACCATATAATTGGTCACAAGACAGACCTCAACAAATATAAGAAGATCGAACTAATCCCATGCCTCCTATCAGATCACTATGGAGTAAAAGTGGTCCTCAATAGCAACAAAACAACAGAAAACCCACATACACGTGCAAACTGAACAATATTCTACTCAATGATACCTTGGTCAAGGAAGAAATAAAGAAAGAAATTAAAGACTTTTTAGAACACAATGAAAATGAAGACACACCATACCCAAATCTATGGGACACAATGAAAGCAGTGCTAAGAGGAAAACTCATAACCCTGAGTGCCTCCAAAAAGAAAATGGAGAGAGCATACACTACCAGCTTAATGACACACCTGAAAGCCCTGGAACAAAAAGAAGCTATTTCACCCAGGAGGAGTAGAAGGCAGGAAATCATCAAAATCAGGGCTGAAGTCAATCAAGTATAAACAAAGAGAACCATACAAAGAATCAACAAAACCAGGAGCTGGTTCTTTGAGAAAATCAACAAGATAGATAAACCCTTAGCCAGACTAACCAAAGGGCACAGAGACAGTATCCAGATTAACAAACTTAGAAATGAAAAGGGAGATATAACAACAGAAACTGAGGAAATTCAAAAAATCATTAGATCCTACTACAAAAGCCTATACCCAACACAACTGGAGAATCAGGAGGAAATGGACAGTTTCCTAGACAGATATCCAACACCAAAACTAAATCAGGATCAAATAGATCAACTAAACAGTCCCATAACACCTGAAGAAATAAAAAGGGTCATAGACAGTCTCCCAACCAAAAAAAGCACGGGACCAGATGGCTTCAATGCAGAGTTCTATCAGACCTTCATAGAAGACCTAACACCAATACTCTTCAAACTATTCCACAAAATAGAAACAGAAGGAACTCTACCCAATTCCTTCTATGAAGCCACAATTACACTGATACCAAAACCACACAAAGATCCAACAAAGAAAGAGAACTTCAGGCCAATTTCTCTTATGAATATTGATGCAAAAATACTTAATAAAATTCTTGCCAACAGAATCCAAGAACACATCAAAACGATCATCCACCATGATCAAGTAGGCTTCATCCCAGGGATGCAGGGATGGTTCAATATAAGGAAATCCATCAATGCTATCTACTACATAAACAAACTCAAAGAAAAAACCATATGATCATCTCATTAGATGCAGAAAAAGCATTTGACAAAATCCAGCATCCTTTCATGCTAAAAGTCTTGGAAAGAACAGGAATTCAAGGCCCATACCTAAACATCGTTAAAGCAATATACAACAAACTGGTAGCCAACATCGAACTAAATGGAGAGAAATTTGAAGCAATCCCACTAAAATCAGGGACTAGACAAGGCTGTCCTCTCTCTCCATATCTTTTCAATATAGTACTTGAAGTTCTAGCTAGAGCAATTAGACAACATAAGGAGGTCAAGGGGATACAAATTGGAAAGGAAGATGTCAAATTATCACTATTTGCAGATGACATGATAGTCTTACTTAAGTGACCTGAAAACCTCCACCAGAGAACTCCTTCAGCTGATAAACAACTTCAGCAAAGTGGCTGGTTATAAAATCAACTCAAGCAAATCAGTTGTCTTCCTATACTCAAAGGATAAGCAGGCTGAGAAAGAAGTTAGGGAAACGACACCCTTCAAAATAGCCACAAACAATATAAAGTATCTTGGTGTGACTCTAACCAAACAAGTGAAAGATCTATATGACAAGAACTTCAGGTCTCTGAAGAAGGAAATCGAAGAAGACCTTAGAAAATGGAAAAATCTGCCATGCTCGTGGATTGGCAGGACTAATATAGTTAAAATGGCCATCTTGCCAAAAGCGATCTACAGATTCAATGCAATCCCCATCAAAATCCCAACTCAGTTCTTCACAGAGGTAGAAAAAGCAATTCTCAAATTCATCTGGAATAACAAGAAACCCAGGATAGCTAAAACTATTCTCAACAACAAAAGAAATTCTGGGGGAATCAGTATCCCTGACTTCAAGCAATACTACAGAGCAACAGTGTTAAAAACTGCATGGTATTGGCACAGTGACAGACAAGTGGACCAATGGAATAGAATTGAAGATCCAGAAATGAATCCACACACCTATGGTCACTTGATCTTCGACAAAGGAGCCAAAAACATCCAGTGGAAAAAAGATTGCCTTTTCAACAAACCGTGCTGGATCAATTGGAGATAAGCATGCGGAAGAATTCGAATTGATCCATTCTTATCTCCATGTACTAAACTTCACTCCAAGTGGATCAAGGACCTCCATGTAAAACCAGACACACTGAAACTAATAGAAAAGAAACTGGGGAAGACCCTTGAGGACATGGGCACAGGGGAAAAGTTCCTGACCAGATCACCAATAGCTTATGCTCTAAGATCAAGAATTGACAAATGGGACCTCATAAAATTACAAAGTTTCTATAAGGCAAAGGACACTGTTAAAAGGACAAAACGGCAACCATCAAATTGGGAAAGGATATTCACCAACCCCACATCTGATACAGGGCTAATATCCAATATATACAAAGAACTCAATAAGTTAGACCCCAGGGAACCAAATAACCCTATTAAAAAATGGGGTACAGATCTTAACAAAGAATTTTCACCTGAAGAAATTCGGATGGCCGAGAGGCACCTTAAGAAGTGCTCAACATCATTAGTCATTAGGGAAATGCAGATCAAAACAACAATGAGATTTCACCTTACACCAGTCAGAATGGCTAAGGTCAAAAACTCAGGAGACAGCAGGTGTTGGCGAGGATGTGGAGAAAGAGGAACACTCCTCCACTGCTGGTGGGGCTGTAAGATGGTACAACCACTGTGGAAATCAGTCTGGAGGTTCCTCAGAAAACTGTACATGAGACTTCCAGAGGACCCTGCTATACTTCTCCTGGGCATATACCCAAAGGATTCCCCGGCATGCAATAAAGACACATGCTCCATTATGTTCATAGCAGCCTTATTTATAATAGCCAGAAGCTGGAAAGAACCCAGATGCCCCTCAAAGGAGGAATGGATACAGAAAATGTGGTATATTTACACAATGGAATACTACTCAGTAATTAGAAGCAATGAATTCACAAAATTTTTAGGCAAATGATTTGATCTGGAAATTATCATCCTAAGTGAGGTAACCCAATCACAAAAAAATACACATGGAATGCAATCTCTGATAAGTGGACATTAATTAGCCCGAAGCTCTGAATACCCAAGGCACAAATTGCATAACAAATGACTCCCATGAAGAAGTATGGAGAGGGTCCTGATCCTGGAAAGGAGTGATCTTGCATGGGAAGGGAATATAAGGACAGAGAAAAAAGAGGGAGGTGATTGGAGAAGGGATGGAGAGAAGAAGGTTTATGGGACATATGGGGAGGGGGAATCCAGGAAAGGGGAAATCATTTGGAATGTAAACAAAGAATATAGAAAATAAAAATATTTAAAAAAAAGATTTTGTATATTTAGTCAGGGGAAGTTCAACACTCCAACAAATGTGGTGCTCATCACTTCACACCCAAGAGGGATTATGTCTGGAAACTGAAGACTTCACTACATGAATCCTAGATGCACTACAAAAGTACTGGGTGCCTCAATCCCCTCTTGGTTGTGAACCCAACTATTCCACCTGATGTCAAAATAATGCCATCAGGGACTAGCAAAAGGGATCAACAATTAAAAGCACTGGTAGACCTTGCATAGAACACAAATTTAGTTTCCAGTACCCACATGGCAATTTACAACTTCCTGTAATTCCACTTCCAGGGAATCTGATGACCTCTTCTGACCTTCATGGGCACTAGGCATGCCACACTGTGCACATACATTCATGTAGGCAAACATTTATACACATTAAAAGAACAAATGGTTCCAGCCAAAAACATGGCAGAGGAATGCCTTGTCAGGCATCAGTGGGAGGAGTTGTCCTTGGTCAGGTGAAGGCTCAATAGATGGCCCAACAAAGGGGAATCGAGGGGAGGTGGTGGGAGTGAGTTGGGTGGAGGGGCATATACTTGGAGGCAGGGGGTGGGTGGAGGGGTTGGAGGTTTTCAGGAAGAGGGGAAACCAGGAAAGGTTTTACCATTTGAAATGCAATGAAGATTATATTCAAATAAATAAATAAATAAATAAATAAATAAATAAATAAATAAATAAATAAATAAATAAATGTAAATCTTTTAAAACAATATCATAAATAATGGATGTAGGTGAGGACTTAATATCATCCCACACTCATGAGTATTCACTTCGTTATTACAATTGTAAAACATTCTGCTAATCTCTCGAGTTCTAAAGACGTTATCCTCCTTGAAAGAATTCACAAGTTAATAGAAAATATGGAAAGCAAAGGAATGCTTAATATGGGTGATGAATACCATCTTAGGATATGTAGAGCATTAGTAATTTGTCAATGTTCTCTAACCTGACTTGCGGATTTAAAAGAACTGTCATGAATGAATTAGTCAAAGATTCTTTTTTCATTTGAATGCTACATTTGAGTGTGTTACTTGGGTACTAAACAACATGAATGAATCCGTGGGAAGTGTGGGGAATGCCTGACAGAGATTATTAGCATGAGAAAGGGTAAAGATGAGAAAAAGGCACAGGGAATAACAATCAGTTCTGGGTTATTGGAAACAATGAATAAAAGAAAGGAAAGGGCATAAAGTATGTTGTACCAGAACACAGAGGGTCTTGCATGCCCATGTTAGTGATATTGGACTTCCTTTATGGGAAATGGAGAACAATTTTATCCCTAATGGTTAGTGCAATAATCAGGCACTTGAGTAAACAACATGTATTCTTAACTCCTTACAACCATACCACATAATATATTACTTTGAAAATGAATTGATTTTTCTCTTTTTTTTAATTGATTTTTCTAATTCACTTTCTCATCCCTAAAGAGAATCACAGCATCTTATGAAAAATTGTGAGTATTAAGCAAGATAAAACATTTTAATGTAGTATAGTCTTAACTTAAACTCAGTCCAAATATACAGGAATCTTAGCCATAAGGTTCTGGTAGATAATAGAAGGTAACAGCTACCTACTCTATTACATTTATTACATAATAAAGCAGTCTTGGGAAAATGATTATTAATAAAGAACTTCTTCATCATCTTGTAATAGTGGATGAAAATATAAAGTGAGACCATTCTTTCCTACAGTTTCATCTGTAGGTCATCTTTATGTGCACGTTAACAAGTACTGTTGCATATGTGTGCTGGCTAGTTTTATGGCAACCTGACAGAAGCTAGAGTCACTTGAAAAGAAGGAATCAGACTAGAACAGGGAAGTGGGAAGGGGTGGATGGGGGAAAAGGGGGAGGGAAGGGGGCTTATGGGACTTTCAGGGAGTGGGGAGCCAGGATAGGGGAAATCATTTGAAATGTAAATTAAAAAAATATATCGAAAAAGAAAAGAAGAACTGATAGAATGACCCAGACCGGCAAGTAGGAAAGCCTGCAGTAGATTTTCAGATTGATGATGCCCTTCCATTTCTTTTTATACATTGTTTTCCAAAAATACAAAACTGAATCAGATTGACTCAGATTCCAGTTCATGTCAAGCAGTACCCCACCAGGACTTGTGGTCCTGGACCTGTGCTAAAAGTAAGGAGAATGATCAAACCATGAGAAGCACGTTACTAAGAGTTGCTCTTCTGTGGCCTCTGCATCAGTTCCTGCTTCTAGGTTTCTGTCTTGAGTTGCTACTTTGACTTCCTTTGTTGATGAACTTTTATTTGGAAGGGTAAGACAAATAAACCTTTTCTTCACCAAGTTGTTGTCCAGTGTTTCATCACAGCAATAAACCTTAACTAAAACAGTATGAGAACTGATTGAATGAAAGACTTTATTTGATTAGAAAGTCAATGGAAAGAAAGAGACAACAAAGTCACAAAGATGATGTCATCCAGATCATTTCTGATCCTTTGCCCTTTCTCCCTGTCTTCCATCGTCATATCATAGCTGTCAATTCTTTAGCAGTCTTAATTATAGGCATAGCCATTTGTCTTCAAATATCACAGCCCTGTGAAATCTATGCATCAATAAATACAGCTCTGATGCTGGCAGGGAGTTAATTGCTTCTATGGTTAAATCAAACGTGGTCATTGCTTACCTTTAGAGTGAATGAAGTTTCAAGGTCCCCAACTGCCTAGGGGCTTCCTGTAAAGTCATAATTAAGAAACTGTAGTTTGGAGACTTGGACTCATGCTCCAAAATACTCACACTTTGATTAGCTCCCTGTGTCCGGAGAGTAGCAAATCAAATTTCCAAGGTGAGACAGAAAATCAATTCTACATTTCAAAAGAGACGTTTTCCTTGTGTCAACCATCATTCCTTTATCTATTTCTTTTTTAAGAAAACACTTTTGGGATTTGATATATTGACCAGATATTTGGTCAGAGGAGGGATGGAATAGAAGGAAATAGAGGGGACAAAAAAAGAAATAGCATCTAGCCTCAAAAATAACAGAGGAAACAAATAGCCTGAAAGATTCAAAGCATGTGTAAGAGCATTATGACAAAATCTGATTCTGTACATGAGGTCTCAAAGAATGGTGGATTAATTCAGCCACAAGATGAGGGTCAGGAGAAACACAAGGAAGTGAAATCTGAACTGAATCTTAAGGTGGAAATATATGTGTCTGGCAGTCATGAATGGAAATTAAGAGGGGGAAATATTTTCATACAAATATAGCAGAAAATAAATGTGCAGAGCATGTGGGAATAAAGGCTGTCCAAGAGACCATAATGCATTTGATAAGGATGGCTGACGAAGTAAGGACAGAGGCAAAGGGAGAAGGTTATCTGAGAAGGGAAAGAGGAGTCCAATCACAACATACCTTGTGAAAGAATCACTGATGCTCTTCAAACAGGAAAAATAGAAAGCTCAAGCCTTTGTGGGAAAAATCCTCTTGTCTGCTAGTATGGAGAATTTTAAAGGAAAGGAATGAAAGGAAAGGAGATTCATCAGGCAACAGACCTATTTAGAAGCAGAGGCAGTGGCACACAGAGTGGGCAGGCACAAATGAGATGGGAATTCCAAGTGCATCTCTGTGGGATAATAATAAGGTTTTTGGTTACTTCTAACAATGAACATAACCAGTTGTAATTAAAGACATCATGTATTTGAGAGGAAAATCTGATTTTCACTGGCCATCCAGATTATGTATGGATTTATGATATCTCACTGCTTGCCCTATGTGGAAAGAAATAAGTTGGGGAAGCAGAGCCTTAGGACCTCATTTCTGTTCTTATTGGAGGCTTACCTCATGGCTGTGCCTTGAGTTGGAAACATGAGTATGCACCTTTGCATATGTTCAGCCTTCTCATATGAACTCAGTTGTTCTCAGTTATTTAAGAAATGATTAGATTATGAGACTGATACTCTGTCTACTGCAGGTGGACTGCAGGAGATGGAGGGCAGGAGGGATTAGGTGAGGTAGGGAGGGATGAAGGACAGAGTACAGGGAGAGACCACTGGAATTTGGAGGCATTAGGGGGACAATGTGGAAAGTTAGTGCAGTGGAAATGTCCTGAATTCTGTGAAGGTGACCCTAGTAAGGACTCCTACTAATGGAGGCTATGGATCCTGGACTGGACATCCTCTGTAACTAGGCAAGGCTTCCTTCCAAGGGTGAGACTGAGGCACTAATTCAGCCACAAAACCTTAGAACTACAACCTGTCCTGCTGGCAAGATGTGCTGGAGCAAGGGTGGTTCAGAACTTGTGGGAGTGACCAAGCAATGATCGGTCTGACTTGAAGCACATGACTCGGGATCCTATGTGAAAACTGCCTGAATGGCCAGGAACCAAAAGCTGGATGGCTCACAGACCTATGTTAGAGCCAAATAGTACTGACCAATTAAAGAAAAGTCAATGAAATGATTTCTGATTCTATTCTGCTATACTCATATATGGGCACCTAGCACAATTGTCATCAGAAAGGTTTCCTCTGGCAGTTGATGAGAGCAGATGCAAAGACCCACAGCCAAACAGTAGGAGGAGCTCAAGCAGCCATGTAGAAGATGAGGAAGGATTGTAGAAGCTATAGGCATTAAAGACACTAGAAGAACATAGTCCATAGAATCAACTAAGCTAGGCTCACAGAGATTGAAGCAGCCACCATGGAACCTGTGTGTGTCTACACTAGATCCTCTGCATATATATTATAGCTATTTAGCTGGAGGGTTTTGTAGGACTCCTAACAGTAGGAGTGGGGATGTCTTTGACTTTTGTGCCTGACCTCAGGACCCTTTTTCTCCCCGGTTGCTTCATCCTGCCTCAGATCATCTCAGATCATCTGAGAGTTTGTGCCTAGTCTTATTGGAACTTGTTATGCCTTGTTCAGTTGATATTCCTAGGAGGTCTGCTCTTTTCTGAAGGGAAATTCAGGAGCAGTGGAGCTGAGTAAGAGGGAGGTGAGAGAGTGGGTGAACTGGGTAGAGTTTCGGGAAGGGAAACCGAGGTCTGGGTATATTGTATGAGAAGAATAACAAAGAGAAAACAAGAAAAGAAAAGAAACAACATATATACAAGTAACATGTGGACTGTGCAGGTTATATTTAGTAACATGTATGATATACATATATGCATCAATAACAATGAAAACAAGGCCATAAATTTGAAAGAGAGTGAGAAGGGGATATAGGAGAGTTCATAGGGAAGAAAGAAAGAGAGAAGTGTAATTGTATTATAATCTCAAATTTGTTTTTAAATGTCAAAAAAGACTGGGTTCCTACAATCATGTGAGAATACAGAGTTTCAATAACCTATCATTGTGTAATTATGTAAGGAAAAATAAGACTCTGGGATAAAACAAAGGATAAACACATACACACATGCACACGCATGCACACGCATGCACACACACACACTCACACACACACACACTCTCACACACACACTCACTCACACTCACACACAAAGATGACCAGAGGTTCAGGAGTGGAAATGCTTTCCTACCTTCCCCGTTACTATTTTGATATGATTTTTTGTTTATTTCTTCATACCCAAACAAGGTATGAACTCTGAGAGGTAAAAATGTTATTAAACTAAATTGGTTCAGTCTCTACAACATTATTGGGCATGCACCAAGTGATAGACAGACAGGCAGACAGACAGGCAGGCAGGCAGGCAGGCAGGCAGACAGACAGATATAAACAGATCACACACCTAACATCCATGATCCAGAAGTTATATGACAGAAATGTCTAACTTACAGAACAATATTAAGAAAAGATGATTGTTGCATGTAGTTTTATGCTACAGCCTTTAGTTCCAGGAGGTGACCATGCTACCAGCCCCCTCCCAGCTTCCCCTGAATACATGGATAAAAGACATGGACAAAGTTTGCTCCTTTTCAACATGCCTTAGGACAAAATTGCTGTGTGTTACTATCTCCCGCCTAGAAAAGTATGTCCTTAAAAATATTTTTATCTCCACTCCTCCCACCTGCCCTAAACTTCAGATGCTAGTCCCACCTAGACCCTGTCAAACATCCATGACCACCTGCTTGTAACAACGGCCAGAGGCCCCAGCTCCTCCCAGGACCTTACATGGCTGTTGGCTTCTTCTTTCTCCAAAGCATGGCAGAAACATCTCCTCTCCTTCCTTGCCTCTATCTTTTCCTCCTGGGACCAAGAAGTCATGCCTGTACCTTCTGCCCAGCCATTGGACCCTGGCTTTCTTTACTGTCAAATCAAGAACCAGTTGGGGAACAGGACCTTAGCCTCAGAACCACCCCCTTCAGAAGAATTTTTGGGAGTCACAACAAACCCAACTTACAACTTCCTGGCTGTCTTTGCACACACAAACACACATACATATGAATATACTAATGTATTTATGTATGATATATTTATATCTATTATCTATCATGTAGGTAGTTAGATCATAGATACATAGATTCATGTATGATATAAATTCATCTATCTATCCATCTAGTCATTTGTGTATCCTTATTAGATCCATATATCTTCTCATTTTATAGAGTCTGTATTTAACTTTTGAAAATGATCAGCCATTATTTTTTGCTAAATTGTCTCCACCCTATTTTATTATTGTCATCTGTTGGGTTATATTGGAGTCTTTTGTTCCATTTCTCAGCCTCTTTTCTCCAGCTCTGTCCCACAAATAATTGTTTTTCTTTGTCTGTCAACCAAAAGTCTTATTTTCAGGAAATGTTTTTCAGTGTCTAGATAGTTACCTTGAGTTTTGTTTCAAAACTTCCAGAATTATCCTGTTGTGTCTTGGTTTCTTTTGCTCTTCAATCTTTTATATCTTTGATCTTTTTTAATCTATTTTAGCATCTCTTTCAGATTGTTCTTTCTATTTCTGAATATAGAATTTAGTTCATTTGTTAATTTTTATTAGACTTTCTGCTTTCTTTCGTGGCAATATCATTTTTTAAAGTGCCTCACTATGTAGCCAAACTGTCCTGGAATCCTCTAGTTTGCCCAAGTTAACCTTAAATTCAGGTTCATCATCATAATCATTAGATTTACAGGGAAAAAAACCAAAAACCAAAACATAGTTTCATCCATCCTGAAATTCTCATCTGTAAAATAAGGAAGTCAAATTACATGCGTGGTTCACAGAGACTTCTTTTCTTCTCCTACCAATGGTAATGATGAAGTTTTTCAGGCAGTCCTGATCCTTGGGCATACTTGGATAATATTCACCTCCCTAATCTAATCTCCACTCAAAATAATGCATTTCTCGGTTTCCTCCACTAAGAAATCAGATCGCATACCTAGTATCCACAACCCAATTCTGAGTCAGAAATTGTCTAAATGACAGAATTATATTAAGAAAAGATGATAGACTGGGAGTTACAACAACCCAACTTTTATCTTCCTGGCTGTCTTTGCATATCACTTAAGCAGCCTAAACAACAGTTTACTTATTTGTGAAATGGAATGATAATACATTCCATTTCATTATTATTATGTATTTCATTATTATTCTATTTCAAAGCCAACATAAGCATATCTGACATATGGCAAGCATTCAATAAAAGTTATTTAAATCCAAAATTAAGCAAATATTCTCTTCTGACAAAGGGTGAAATGGTATCTATGACAACAGAATATATTTAATCCTTCCAACATGTTATTCTGCTATGCCTTAACATCTCAAAACGTTTTCTAATCCCATTAACAATTTGTATGCATTCCAAAGTCTGGTGGTGAATAATTTTTATGCAAGATACATTTATCTGAATTATTTCAACACCTAGGACATCTATCAAAATTTTTTTTCCTTAAATTGTTAAGGAAAATATGGGTAATCAACCCCCAGTCTCATAAATATTTTATTTAACAACAAAGAAACTTGCTATTGCTTTCAGTAACCAGTGATTTTTCTAGTGTAGCCCTGTCCTGCCTCATTATCTCTTAGCACAGAGGGAATCTCAACTCCTCATATTTCTGCTATCACACTAGAGATGTACTTTACGAGCTGACATCTAGGCATCTAAGATGATCTTGGGTTGGGAAACAATACAATGAGATTCACTAAAAGTGACTCACCACTCCAAAAAGACTTCCTCTAGTTTTATTTCATGGTTTCCTTTGCCCTGAGTCCTTTAATCTGGTTAAGTCACTCTTGTTCTAAATAAAAGAAAATTAAAATCATTTACACTTTTCAGATAACAAGAGTGACTTAATATAATATTAAGTGATAGAACAGAAATGTTAAAAAGAAACAAATTGTCCCAGTAGAGAATAGAATATTATTTAAAGGTGAGTCTGAAATCCAGTTTTGAAATCAGACTCAGTTCAATCCCAGAGTCTATCACTCTCAGGAATGGTGAATGGAAACAAGCTGAGTATGCACCTAAGCTTCAATTTCGCACCTAAAATAAACAAGAAACACAGTCTTCCTACATACAGCCAGGAGGGAGAAAGGAAACAGTAGAACCCCCTTCAGCAGTGAAAAGTTCATTAAAGTCTTTCCCTAAAGGCCTCAAAAACAGCCTAGGAAAAACTGAATGGGTCAAGTAATGTGTACCTCTGTCATAGGTAGAGTAGATACAGAGTATCTTACATAACTGAACTATCCTGAAAAGCAAAAGCATGTTACTATATTAAAATATTTCACAATTGAAATGCATGCTATAGGCCACAGAACTAATGATACAAGCCTATGGACAGACAAAGCAACCATGCACACTATACTACATAAGTACTGGCTTTGGCTTGGTGGCCATGATATACTTTGCATATGAACACTTGTGTCCCTATCTCATTTCAACTTTATTGTGTTATGAGCATGTATAGCTCATTTAAAAGCCACCAGAAAGATGTTTATACTGATATCCATTTAATAGTTAATAGATGATAAGTTAGCCTGAAAGCATAAACTGAGACAAGAACTTATGAAACCATCCACAATATTTATAGCTAGAATAAAGAAGTGAGCAAGAGGATATGTGGCAGTGGCCATGTGGCATCTGCACGGAACAGTGCATGAATGCTTTGCTGATGGAACTCCAGCAGGAAAACACATGGAAACCCTTCCCACTTGGCAAGAACCTGCAGTGAATTTTGGTGGCCTCGATCCTTACTACCCAGATCAAGTGTGCTCACAAGTTCTTGCTGTTTTCACTATGCTGCTAACAGTGATATTGAATTTTACTTTCTCAGTCACAGTAAGGCTAGGATCAATCAGCCTGTAAGCCTCATGGATGATTCTATGCTTTTCTCAAAACTCTTTCAAGGGGTAAAGCCCTCCTCTCCTCCCTCTACCTCTATTGATCCTCCAGATGTGACTACTAATCCTGGATATTTTGGAACACATAATGTCTCTAGAGAAACAGCTATAGTCACACTGAGTAAGCTGCAAAAGTTGTGGAGAGCAATGGGTCCTGCTTGCATAACAATTCTGGGAAAGTTATATCTGATCAACAAAGACCTAAAAGATGGTTCTTGCAAAGATGGTATGAGGAATTAATGGGTACATATCAGGAAAAGTTGCCTGGTAAATATAAGGATGTCTCTGTCTGCAATTTTAAAAGTATTATGACAGAGGGATGTTATTTGATGACTGGGAGAAAGGATTAACTTTGAATTATAATTTCAAAGATAGACGGGGATGAGCTAATCCCCACAAATGTTTAATCCATCTCTCACCTAGCACAACTGTGTATCCTCATTTGCTGCCAGCTGGATATGCACTCATGTCCACAGGACTTGCCTAGCTAGACATTTATTTTTGGCTTGCTGAAATTGTGCTTTGTAGTACAAAATAAAGTTGAGGGATAGGAGGGAGGAAGAGGAAGAAAGGGCATGGTAGAGGGGAAACTATTGGGGGAGCATAGGGGTCTTTTGTAAGTCTGATACCATGACTGAATAAAAAATAATAATAATAATAACTCTGCTCAGGAAGCCAGGCTTATGATGGTATAAATAAAGATGGTTGGAGCTATTCAGGACCATCCGCTTGAACATCAACTAGCTGTCAGCGCCTTCATTATCACTGATGCCACACATCTGTCCTCAGTCCTAGACCCCCTCCTGCAATGCTGGTCACCAGCACATATGAAGCAATAAGTGTTTAAAAAGTGTTCCATAGATATGAGGTCAGTGCTTTTTATAAATATTGTCTTGCCCAAATGACACAAGCTGAAGAGTGAAGAGAGCAACAAACAAACACTGGTCCCATGCCAGATCAGTTTGATCTTCCTCAGAAAAGAAGTTGAAGAAGACACAGCAGGCTAATTAGCCAGGTACCTATGCATAAATATAGACCCCTCAGTGACCTATACACTCGGGTTCCTCCAGTCTCCACTGTGACCACTCTCCTCAATCTTTATGATTACTTTCCTTGGGATCTTTATGTAGCATGCCCAAATTCATAACCCAATAATCCCAGCAAAGGTGACTTCAAGTTCTCCACATCATTTCAACTACATCTCTGATGCTTACATTCAGGAAAGCTATGGATGCAGGTGTCAGCTCATAGCTAAGTGCCTCCTGGTTGGCAGGAATCCAAAACAAAGTTTGCAGTTTTGAGTAGTAAATGCACTGGCCTGGGATCCAGGAAGCCTGAGTTCTAGTCTTGAATATCTCTAGTTCACTGTGAGATCTGAGCTTTTTATGCACCCCTTTGCTCCAGAACTTAGTTTCCTAGTATTTTGATTATATAATTGAAACAAATATTTTATAATGTCCCGTTTAATTATAACAACCTAAGATTATTATAAAAACAGTCCACAATTTTTTCCATTTTTTTTCCTCATTGTCCATTGAGTGCATTGCTTTTTGTAGCAAAATACTCAGTAAATGGAACTTGAGTTTCAGATTGTTGTAAACTGCCAAACCCAAGTCCCCAGGAAGAGCAGCCAGTGCTACTAATTACTTAGCCATCTCTGCAGTCTATGGTTGCATATATTATATGTCCTTCAAGAGTTTCAGACAAGGTGTTTTGATTACATTTATGTTTGAGAACATGCATAGATTCATCTCTGTGTTTTATTTGGTTGGTTGGTTGGTTGGCTTTTTGTTGTTTGATACAGGGTTTTTCTGTAGCCCTGACTGTCCTAGAACTCATGCTGAATCTTGAGCTCACAGAGATCCACCTGCTTCTGCCTCCTAAATGATGGGATTAAAGGCATGCACCTATGGGGGGAAGGGAAATTACTCAATAAATCAACTTAAGGAAGGAATGATTTATTTTGTTTGTAGGTTCACAGATATGAGCCCATGGTCATAAACTGACTTCATTGCTTTCCTGACTATAATAAGGCAGGAGCATTGGGCAATGAAGGCATGGTGCCTATCTATCTCAAGACTAGACACCTCCACTTACTTTCTGCTACCTTCCCATAATTCTGAGACCCAATAATGAATATATCAACAGATTAAACTTATTAATGAGGATAGTTTCATCATGAGTCAATCATTAAACCCATCAGAGGCAACCAAGTATTTAATATCTAAGACTTTGGTGGGAGGGACACTTGATACCCAAACTATAACATTTTTTAAAATATGAAACAAATTGAACCCAAACAGAAAGTGTGAGTCCATGCTCCAAATTTCTGGTTTGCCCTGCTTAAAACATCTGTGTGCATTGAAAATGAAGACTGCTGGGATGAGGCTGATATATCCCAGTAATAAGATCATTCCAAAGCTGAAACTAGTCCCATAAGTCTATTTCCAAATATAGACAGTTGTCCAGGGAATAACACTTCCTCAAATCTTCCATAGGCACATGGATTATAAAAAACAGAGGAAACCATATCCAGAGGAAATATAAGCTGGTGATATTTCTGTATTATATTATTTCACTGAGGAACAAGATTGTTGGGGGAAAAGATGCTAAACTTGGAATGAAAACTTGCATTTAAGTCCTGGATACTATACTTTTCAATTCCTTTATCACATGTAAATCAATACATGCAACACATGTATGAATGTACAAATAACTAAAATGTATGCACAGTGAACCCAATGATAAATAATTTCAAATCTCACCCCTCAGAAGATTGAATTAGATTTGTTTAAAGTGACTCATATCAGCATGCTATATAAAATGAGTGATATGGAAATAGGTTTGTTTTGTCCTTCAGTATCAAAATACAGGCCTTTCAGATAAGATTGCAATGGATGAGAGACATTATTACTTTCCATCCCGTGGACAATTTGTGGCAATATTTATGTTCTTAAACTACACACACTTCTGCATCCTGAATGTAAGGCCTGGATGTACACATTCATCGGGGCTTGAAAATAAATCCATTCTACCTAGACTAGCAGAAAATACACTCTATATATAGTAAATATAGTGAAATAAATAGCCTACATGACAACTATTGCCTCTTATATATCCAACTGAGCTAACCTATCCCCAGAAAATGTCTTAGAAATAATAAGGCTGTCTAACAAACTGCTAAGTATTTCCCAGAAATCAAACTAAAAGACATTGATTTCACCATAAAGTCTTACTACCTTAAAGTCTCTGAAAAATAATTATGAAAATATTTATTAACCTCACATGGGATGTTGCATTAGGGAGAAGTAAGTAGTGAAGAAATGGAGGAGAAATGCAAAGATGTGAGCACAATGAAAAGAGACAGACCTGGAAACTTGAGGGTAGTGAGAAATAGCCTGATGTGAGTAACCAGGACCCTGGTAGGGTTCTGGCCCACCTTTCACTCAGGGTCACGTAGGGGTAAGCAGGGGTCTGTTACCACCAAAGGCCAGGTGGACAACCCTTGCCTGGGCTGCAACCTAGGGACATGTTGATATCTGAGGGATGGACACAACTGTCTCCACCCTCATCTGGGTATCATGGGAGAGCTGGCCCTGGAGACATGTGAGCAGAAGAGCTGGTCGTGAACCTCACCTGGGCAGGAAAAGCCAGCAGGCTGATCAGCTCAGATATCTCTCAGGCCCAGCTCCAAGGCTTTGAATTGGCCCACACCAACATTTAGTCCATCAGTGAATTTCTGGAGTACATAAAGGAGCTGGTCCTACAGATCCAAAACTACAGGATCACCATGACACAGGGCAACAAGAGGATACCTAAGAGGAGTCCCAGTGAAGTTCCAGTATTGATAGAGTAGGAGAAGCCAGGAACCTCCAGTAACTGCAATGAACATTTGTAAGCAAAGAACAATGGACAAAAGCATAATATGTGGGACATACTGTGGCACACAATAGCTTCTGTAATGAGATTTGTAATTTTTCTCTGTTGAAGAAGAAGTTGCAAGGGTGAACAGCAGGTATGAGGGGAGAGAGATGAGTAGGATTGGGGTGTATGATATGAGATTACAAAGAACCAGTAACAAGTAAAGAAAACATTCCAATTCATCAAACCCAGAATAGAACCCTCAGAAAAACTAATATCATGATGAGATAAGAAGAAAGAATTTCCTATTGTTTTCTAATTTCCCATCTACAAAATAAGTATTAGCCATTTGATACAAACATCTTAGTCCACAAACAGGAAGCCAGTATATTTGTTTGATCATTAAAGGTTGTGTTTTGTTTTGTACTTTTTTAATTTAGTTATGATACTTGGGAGTTTTGTTTTCTTTTTTAAAAAGACAAGAAGTTCCTAATGGGAAATAGCCTCAAGGGAGGGGCTTTCAGCCATCTTGGCTCCCGGATGCCTGACAGATCTGACAGATAGCACCAGGTGCACAGACATAGCCCGAGTCTAACATCACTTGGGTCTCAGCCCATCAGGCTTCTGCCTACACACAGGACCTGGGCAGCTCTACGGGCCAGGCCGTCTGTGTGCCAGCTGTGTCAGGGAATGTTTGCCCTACTGAGCGATCAGCACTTGGAAAAGGTCCCCACAGCATCTGCCATTTTTGATCCCTGACAGAGCAGACGGGCAGCACCGGGTTCACAGAGACAACCCGAATATAACATTGCTTGGGGCAAGACACACCAGGGCTCCAACTGAACTCAAGAGAAGGGCAGCACATCAGCAAACCAAAGGAAACCCAATCATCCAGCGGTGCGGAAATAGCCTTATAAGCTCACAGAAAGATCAAGCACCAGCCAGTGACTAGACCAACAAACACCAGAGATAACCAGATGGCAAAAAGACAAATGTAGGAACATTACTAACAGAAATCAATGCAATAAGGTAGCATATGAACCCAATTCTCCAACAACAGCAAGTCCTGGATACCCGAACACACCAGAAAAACAAGATTTAGATTTAAAATCACTGGGCATGGTGCTGTTAGAGGAACACAAGAAGGACATAAATAAATCTCTTAAAGAAAGACAGGAGAAAAAGGATCAAAATGTAGAAGCCCTTACAAGGGGCTTCTACACAAAATCATTTAAAGAAATTCAGGAGAATATGGGTCAAAAAAAAAAGAAGCTAATAAAGAGGAAATGCAAAAATCACCTAAAGAAATACAGGAGAACTTGGGTCAACAGGCAAAAGTCATGAAAGAGGAAACACAAAAATCTCTTAAATAATTTTAGGAAAACACAAACAAGCAAGTAAAGGAGATGAGCAAAACCATCCAGGATCTAAAAACAGAAGTAGAAACAACTAAGAAATCACAAAGGGAGACAACTTTGGAAATAGAAAACCTTGGGAAGAAATCAGACACAAATATCAACAGAATACAAGAGATAGAATAGAGAATCTCAGATGCTGATGATACCATAGAAACAATTGAATCAACAGTCAAAGAAAATGCAAAATGCAAAAAGCTTGTAACCCAAAACATCCAGGAAATTCAGGGCACAATGAGAAGACCAAAGCTAAGGATTATAGGTATAGATGAGAGTGAAGATTTACAACTTGAAGGGCCAGCAAATATTTTCAACATTTTGGAATAAAACTTCCCTAACCTAAAGAGAGAGATGCCCATGAATATACAAGAAGTCTACAGAACTCCAAACATACTGGATCAGAACGGAAATACCTCCACATAATAATGAAAAAGCCCAAATGTACTAAACAAAGAAAGAATATTAAAGACAGTAAGAGAAAAAGGCTAAGTAACATAAAAAGGAAGACTTATCAGAATTGCACAAGACTTCTCACCAGAGACCATGAAAGCTACAAGATCCTGGGCAGATCTCATGTAGACTCTAAGAGAACACAAATGCAAGCCAGCATTATATCCAGCAAAACTCTCAATTGCCATAGATGGAGAAATCAAATATTCCATGGCAAAACCAAATTTACACAATATCTTCCCACAAACCCAGCCCTACAAAGGATAATAGGTGGAAAATTCCAATACAACGAGGGAAACTACACCCTGAAAAAGGCAAGATAGTAACCTTTCATCAAACCCAAAAGAAAATAAACACTCAAGTATAAAAATAACATCAAAAATTACAGGAAGTAATAATCACTATTCCTTAATATCTCTTAGCATCAATGGACTCAATTCCCCAATAAAAAGACATAGACTACCAGACTGGATATGTAAACAAGACCCTATATTTTGCTGCTTACAGGAAACACAACTCAGTGTCAAAGACAAACACTACTTTAGAGTAAAAGGCTGGAAGACAATTTTACAAGCAAATGGTCTCAGGAAACAAGCTGGAGTAGCCATTCTAATATCAAAAAAAAAAATGACTTTCAACCCAAAGTCATCAAAAGAGACATAGAAGGACACTTCTTACAGGTCAAAGGAAAAATACAACAAGAACAACTCTCAATTCTAAAAATCTATGCTCCAAATGCAAGGGCATCCTCATTCATAAAAAAAAAAAAAAAAAAAAAAAAAAAAAAAAAAACTTTAATAAAGCTCAAAGCACACATTGCACCTAACACAATAATTGTAGGTGACTTCAACACTCCACTATCCTCAATGGACTGATCAGGAAAACAGAAACTAAACAGGGACACAGTGAAACTAAATGAAGCTTTAGACCAATTGGATGTAACAGATATATATAGAACATTTCATGCTAAAGCAAAAGAATATACCTTTTTCTCAGCACCTCATGGTACCTTCTCCAAAATCGACCATATAATTGGTCACAAGACAGACCTCAACAAATAGAAGACCGAACTAATCCCATGCCTCCTATCAAATCACTATGGAGTAAGAGTGGTCTTCAATAGCAACAAAAACAACAGAAAGCCCACATACACATGGAGGCTAAACAATACTCTACTCAATGATACCTTGGCCAAAGAAGAAATAAAGAAAGAAATCAAAGACTTTTTAGAATTTAATGAAAATGAAGGCACAACATGCCCAAATCTATGGGACACAATGAAAGCAGTGCTAAGAGGAAAACTCATAGCCCTGAGTGCCTCCAAAAAGAAACTATAGAGAGCATACACTAGCAGCTTAAAGGCACACCTGAAAGCCCTGGAACAAAAAGAAGCTAATTCACCCAGGAGGAGTAGAAGACAGGAAACCATCAAACTCAGGGCTGAAATCAATAAAGTGGAAACAAAGAGAACCATACAAAGAATCAACAAAACCAGGAGCTGGTTCTTTGAGAAAATCAACAATAGATAATTCTATTAGCATGAAAGGATGCTGAATTTTGTCAAATGCTTTTTCATCATCTAATGAAATGACATTGTGGGGTTTTTTTTCCTTTGAATTTGTTTTCTATTGAAACAATTAATAGCTATGGCAATTAGACAACATAAGGATGTCAAGGGGATCTATTGAAATCTTCCATGCTCGTGGA
Source organism: Apodemus sylvaticus (assembly GCF_947179515.1). Lineage (NCBI taxonomy): Eukaryota > Metazoa > Chordata > Mammalia > Rodentia > Muridae > Apodemus > Apodemus sylvaticus. Next base: position 113,115,186 of record NC_067472.1, read on the forward strand.
TTGGCAGGATTAATACAGTTAAAATGGACATCTCGCCAAAAGCAATATACAAAAGCCTATACTCAACACAACTGGAAAATCTGGAGGAAATGGACAATTTCCTAGACTGATACCAAATACCAAAATTAAATCAGGATCAAATAGATCTCCTAAACAGTCCTATAACCCCTAAAGAAATAGAAGGGGCCATAGAAAGTCTTCCAACCAAAAAAAGAACAGGACCAGATGGTTTTAGTGCAGAATTCTATCAGACCTCAAAGAAAACCTAACACCAATACTCTGGAAACTATTCCACAAAATAGAAACAGAAGGAACACTACCCAACTCAGTCTACCAAGTCACAATTAAGCTGATACCAAAACACAAAAAGATCCAACAAAGAAAAAGAACTTCAGGCCAATTTCCCTTATGAATATTAATGCAAAAATACTCAATAAAATCCTTACCAACCAAATCCAAGAACATATCAAAACCATCATTCACCATCCCAGGGATGCAGGGATGGTTCAATATACGGAAATCCATCAATGCTATCCACTACATAAAAAACTCAAAGAAAAAGAAAACCACAAGGTCATTTCATTAGATAATGAAAAAGCATTTGACAAAATTCAGCATCCTTTCATGCTAAAAGTCTTAGAAAGAACAGGAATTCAAGCTCTAGACCTAAACATAGTAAAAGCAATATACAGCAAACCAGTAGCCAAAATCAAACTAAATGGAGAGAAACTTGAAGCAATCCCACTAAAATCAGGGACTAGACAAGGCTGCCCTCTCTCTCCATAACTTTTCAATATAGTACTTGAGGTGCTAACTAGGGCAATTAAACAACATAAGGAGGTCAAAGGGATACAAATTGGAAAGGAAGAAGTCAAACTATCATGATTTGCAAATGATATGATAGTATACTTAAGTGACCCAAAAAACTTCACCAGAGAACTCCTACAGCTGATAAACAACTTCAGCAAAGTGGCTGGTTATAAAATCAACTCAAGCAAATCAGTAGCCTTCCTATACTCAAAGAATAAGCAGGATGAAAAAGAAATTAGGGAAATAACACCCTTCACAATAGCCACAAACAATATAAAGTATCTTGGTGTGACTCTAACCAAATAAGTGAAAGATCTGTGTGACAAGAACTTCAAGTCTCTGAAGAAGCAAATTGAAGAAGACCTCAGAAAATGGAAAAATTCTCCATGCTCATGGATTGTCAAGATTAATATAGTTAAAATGACCATCTTGCCAAAAGCAATATACAGACTCAATGCAATCCCCATCAAAATCCCAACTCAGTTCTTCATAGAGTTAGAAAGAGCAATTCTCAAATTCATCTGGAATAACAAAAATCCCAAGATAGCTAAAACTATTCTCAACAACAAAAGAACTTCTGGGGGAATCACTATCCCAGACCTCAAGCAGTACTACAGAGCAATAGTGTTAAAAACTGCATGGTATTGGTACAGTGACAGGCAGGTGGATCAATGGCATTGAAGACCCAGAATGAACTCACACACTTATGATCACTTGATCTTTGACAAAGGAGCGGAAAACATACAATGGAAAAAAGTTGGCCTTTTCAACAAATGGTGCTGATCCAATTGGAGGTCAGCATGCAGAAGAATTGGAATTGATCCATTCTTATCTCCTTGTACTAAGTTCAACTCCAAGTGCATCAAGGACCTCCACATAAAACCAGACACACTGAAACTAATAGAAAAGAAACTGGGGAAGACCCTTGAGGACATGGGCACAGGGGGAAAGTTCCTGAACAGAACACCAATAGCTTATGCTCTAAGATCAAGAATTGACAAATGGGACCTCATAAAATTACAAAGTTTCTGTAAGGCAAAGGACACCATCAAAAGGACAAAATGGCAATCGACAAATTGGGAAAAGATCTTCACCAACTCTACATTAGATAGAGGGCTAATATCCAATATATACGAAGAACTCAAGAATTTAGACCCCAGAAAACCAAACAACCCAATTAAAAATGGGGTACAGAGCTAAACAAAGAATTTTCACCTTAAGAACTTTGGATGGCTGAGAAGAACCTTAAGAAATGTTCAACATCATTAATCATTAGGGAAATGCAAATCAAAAAACCCTGAGATTTTACCTCACACCAGTCAGAATGGCTAAGATTAAAAACTCAGAAGAAAAAAAAAAAACCTCAGGAGACAGCAGGTGTTGGCAAGGATGTGGAGAAAAAGGAACATTCTTCCACTGCTGGTGGGATTGCAAGATGGTACAACCACTCTGGGCACGACACTTCCAGAGGGCCCTGCTATACCTCTCCTGGGCATATACCCAGAGGATTCCCCAGCATGCAATAAGAACACATGCTCCACTATGTTCATAGCAGCCTTATTTATAATAGCCAGAAGCTGGAAAGAGCCCAGATGTCCCTCAGTGGAGGAATGGATACAGAAAATGTGATATATTTACACAATGAAATACTACTCAGGAATTAAAAACAATGAATTCATGAAATTCTTAGGCAAATAGTTGGAACTGGAAAATATCATCCTAAGTGAGGTAACACAATCACAAAAGAATACACATGGAATGCAGTCACTGATAAGTGGATATTAGCCCAGAAGCTCAGAATACCCAAAACGCAACCCACATATCAAATCATTCCCAAGAAGAAGGAAGGAGAGGGCTCTGGTACTGGAAAGGCTTGATGCAGCATTGTAGGGGATTGCCAGGACAGAGGAGAGGGAGTGGGTTGATTGGGGAATGGGCAGAGGGAAGAGGACTTATGGGACTGGGGGTGGGGGGGGTTGGGGGGGGTTGGGGGGAACGGGAAAGGGAAAATCATTTGGAATATAAACAAAGAATATAGAAAGTAATAATAATAAAAAAGAAGTTCCTAATGGAAAAGCTGTATGTGCAAAGATATTCACTGTAATGCCATTGAAACAGTGAAATGCTGAAGATAACATACAAATCCTACAGTATGAGAATTGCTATATAAAGTGTGATATACTAATCAGACAGTATTTACGTAATTTTAAGGTAGAATGGCTTTAAGCACTAGCTATATTAACCTATAAAGCTTATTAGGTATTTTTAAAAGTCCTATGTCTTGCAAAAATAATATATGAATATTTTAAAACTCTGGAAAGAACATTAAGGTGATAACCATTGATGTAAACAGGCAGCAGAATTACAAACATGTTTTGTCCTTGGTTTTTTTAATTTTCTCCTCCTCCTTCTTTAATTTTATCTTTTTTGTTGTTGTTGTTGTTTTTTGTCTCTTTGTTTTTACACTCCAGGTCTTCAGTATGTACATTATAGCTTCTGGCTTTGTGTTTGATGGGATTCGTGAGTATACCAACCACTGAGTTTCTGTTTCTATAACTGTTTCTTGTGCCTTTCTTGGATTCTTTTCCTCCTATTTGTTTTGCCTTGTTCCATGTGCTTGCTTTTGTTTTATATTTTATTCTTACTATTATTATTATTATCATTCTTATTACTACTATCCCTTAGATGACTGTTTTCTAATGAGAGACAGTATAGGATTGATCTGGATGGGAAGTGACACAGGGAAGACCTGGGAGGAGTAGAGAGATGAAATTATAGTCAGATATAATGTATGGAAAAAATCTATTTTCAGTAAAAATATTTAAAAAGAAGAGACTTGCATTACTCTAAATTGCTTCTTTTATCTAAATAACAGAAAAAGACAAGGCATTTACAATCCCCTTGGAAGACTGTGTTGTTTATTTTTTTTTAATCCACTGTGTGGAAGTTCTTGTAACTGGATCTTCGTCATTCAGTTCAAGGTCCCTGCATTTACAGATCTGCTTTCATCCATGGTGACGTAGATAAATGAGGCAGGAGTTAAACTATTGACACTATCTTGACACCTGTGTGCATCAGCACTTTGCTTATTTGATTAACACATAAGCTGGCTTTGAGACAACTAAACTTGCTATAAAAAGTGACCTCCCTTTCTTTCTAATTCCTACCAAAATACAGAACAGTAGGCTCAGAACTAAGAGGCCACTAATCCATTCAACCCGAGTTCGATATCCCACTGGCTATATAAGTCATCTGTCCCCTGTGAGCCTGGTTGCACTCAAAAGAAAAATGCAAAGGTCAGACTCACAGTCCTCAGAGAGCTAGGCATGAATTTTTGAAGTTTTGGGGTGGAGTACCCAAGCCAAGAATAGTTTGTCAGATGTTTTAAAAATAATTTTAAAAACCTTTTATTTGCTTAACTTTTTCTATGTACCAAGAACTTTATTAAGCATTTTACATGTATCAGTCATCTAACTAAAAATTACATAGAGAGAAGACACTTACAAATACTGGGACATTCTATGTCTAGAGATGCACAAGGGGCAAAATAGTTATCTGAGCTTGGAGAGATAACATTAATGTAGGCTAAGAGAAGCAAGAATCAGAAATTTTTATAAGACATTTTAAATGTGAAATAGAAATATCCTTTACAGGCTCATGTTTGACTACAGATTGTTCTGCTGATGGTACTGTTTTAAGAGGCTGTGGGACATTTGGGACATAAAGTTTAGGTAATGCAAGTAGGTCATGGTTCCCAGTCTTGCTCCCTGCTTCCTGATCTTCTATGATGTGAACAGATCCTCCCACAACCTGATCCTGCCATGCCTTTCCTACCGTGATGGATGGAACTTCTCTGCATGAGTCAGAAGACTGGCCCCTCCCTTCAATTGTATCTGTCAGAGACTGTACTCGCAGTGAGGCAATAGCTAACTTATCCAAGAAAATGGTACAAGAAGTAGGGTCCCTGTTTTGCCAAAAGTTAATCAGGTGGGTATTGGGATTTGACCATTTTTGTAGGAGAGATTTGACATAGTTTGTAGAGATTACAAAATTCTGTAAGCAGAGATTAATAGGAAAGAAAACAAGGGAGTGGGAACAGGAGTATTTGCCCCCACAGGAGGGACAAAGGACTGCCTCTGGATAGAGAGGAGAAAGACGGAGAAAGATATAGGCAAATAGCTTATAAAGATAAAAGAGGAAACCCTGTGTTAGGATAAGGTGTTTCATTTTAATTGGGCATGTTAATAAGGTGATCCAATAGAGGCTTTGAATACTTTTTTTCTCTAATTTTTTTTACTTATTCACTTTATATCACACTCACTGACCCCCTCCAAGTCACCTTCTTCCACAATCCTTCTCTCCTCACCCCTTCACCACTCCTCTTCTCCTACCACCACCACCACACCCGCCCCTGTATCCTCCCACCCTAACCCTTCAAGTTTCTACAAGGATAAGTGCATCCTCTCCCACCGAGGCCAGACAAGGCAGTCCAGCTAGTAGAACTTATCTCACAAACAGGCAACAGCTTTTGGGATAGCCCCTGCTCCAGTTATTCAGGACTCACTTGAAGATCAAGCTACATGTCTGATACATATGAGCAGAGAGGCCTAGGTCCAGCCTGTGTATGCTCTTTGGTTGGTGGTTCAGACTCTAAGAGTCCCAAGGGTCTAGGTTGGTTGATTCTGTTGGCCTTCCTGTGGAGTTCCTATCCTCTTAGGGACCTACAATCCTTCCTCCTATACTTCCATAAGAATCCCTAAGGTCCCACCCAGTGTTTGGTTGTGGGTGTCTATATCTGTCTGATTAACCTCAAAACTTTGATAGCTGAACCTTGGTTGGCAGTCTCAGGAAGAGGAAGTGGCTAAATAAAGGGATAGACCTTGGTGGCTAGCTTTAAGGAATGTAATCTGATGGGGGTTAGCAAGGCAGAGGAAATTCAGGAGAAACATGCTTAGGCTGGCTAGAGTCCCTTCACTAGACTCACTAGACTCAAGAGGTTTTAGATGAAAACAAAGGTACTATTGGGTCAGTCATGTTACTCTTGGGGGAGAAAATGTCTACAGCTTCCAGGTGCCTTGAAAATTTAAGTAAAGCTAAGTTTAAAAGTAAATTGTTAATTTGGTGAAGGAAATTTCAAGACAATATATAACACTTGGGGTTGGCATGGGTATTGGTAGCTGGTTTTAGTCATCTTTACTGCGGGAACAGAGAGCGTAGAAAAGACAGTTCGAAAACTGTGCCATTATCCTGGTGAAATGAGCATAGACACATTTAAAGCTGAGGGGAAAGAGGTTACATGTGCTACACAGTTATCAATATTACAAACAATAAGACAAAAGAAAGGGAGCCACAGGGACATTTCACGAATTATCAAGACCACACCTATCACAGACTCTGGGGTGTACAATTTCAAGTGCATTTGAACCACTTTCCTTTAATAAAGGGATAGAGAAGCCTGACAAAATAGTGACACCTAGAAGAGTGTTTTTTTCCCAGTTCAATGACCTATGGCATTCAGAATATACTATGGCCATAGTATAACTGAAGCTCAGCTACTAATCAACATAAACAACTTTGTGACATCACATTGTTGTATGGGAAAAAAAAAAAACTTCCTTTGGAGATGCAACACACACATCTACTCACACCAGATAGTAATCCCATGAGAAACCAAAACACAGACACCATCAAATTCCAAGGTGGTAAGCCAATGAGTTTTATTTAGGTTACTTACAGGACTATGGGTGAAGAGTTGCAAGAACAGAAATGACTCAAAGACATCACCAAGGCCTACCCCAGCATGGGTGATTCACAAAAGCCTGAAACCCAGAGCACACTACAAGGCCTGTGGTAGCTCTGCAGGTGGAACAGGGTCCTCTCAGCTACTTCAATTGGTCTAAACCTCTTTCAGGCAGCTCTGCAGGTTTCTACTTTTTCCAGGTAGCTGATCTGGTCTCAGAGTCTTCTGTACAGCTTTACTTGTGTGAGACTCTTCTTTGCTCTTGGCTTTCCTGAGGGGACTCAGCTTCTATTGATTACTCTAACATGGAGGGGCCTAGTGAATCTACTCAGTTTCCAGAACTTCCTGAAGCTGTTTTGAGTTGTTTGCCTCTCTGCTTAAGGGGCTTTTTGCAGAATGGAATGTTTAAATCTCAGCAAACTCTTAAGACAACATACATGGTGCTGGCTTTGCAACCACATAGAGAAAAACAAAGAAAGTCTGTGAAAAAAATAGGAAGGTTTGGGAGCATTTTTTTAAGTACAGGGACACATAATTTGATTTGTATTTCAATCATGATAGGTAACCTATTGAAGAGAAGCCATGTGGGCTTGGAAAAATCAGTGAACCCAGTGTAGGAGCAGAGGTACTTAAACAAGAACAGCTGGTGGCATGGTAAGGAATGGTTGAGTTCTGTAGTTGTTTTTATAGAATTTTCCAATAGGCTGAACGTTGAGTAATTTTAGAATAAGGTGTCAAAAATGATAGTAAATATAATGGAATATTAGTAAGCCACAAAGGGTGTGGTATTTCATAGTATGTAGCAAAACACCTGGAACTGAAAGAAAGATATATGTATTAATTGAAATAAGCCATACAAAGACAAATATGGCATGTTCTCTTTCATATATGTCCATTTGAGTGTAGATTGATGATCACTAGAAGCTATGAGGAGCAATGAGGGGACAGAAGGACATTAGATATCAAGTATCAAAATACATGTAATAATCCTAAGTTCCAGTGCTCTACAACATAATGTGACTATAGCTCATGATAACCTATTCTAAATTATTATGAATAACTAGACAAAAGGAGCTCAAAAATAATGGTATATTGATGGAAGTATTAATTCACCTGATCAGATCAGTTCATGTCATATTAAAATATCATACACTCTTAAATACACATGTTGTATAAGAAGTGATTTGATATGTTTAAAGAGATACAAATGGTAACTGCTCACTCTAATTTGATCATTATACAATACACATCACATTATCATACTATAGTGTATAAGTATCTACTATTTAGAGGATGAGAAAAGGCAAGGCTTAAAGAGTAATAATAAACAGTAACTCATAAAAAGCCTATTTTTAAGAAGGAAGGTTGAAAGCCAATGCTGTGTCCCCAAAGCCTGTGTTCACTCCATTGTACCGTATTAGTTTAAATGAAGAACAAATAAAAGGCTCAGCCAAGTTTAGGAAACTCGGTGGGTAATCAAGTGAAAAACAGACTCTTCTGTCCAAGAATGGCTACACAGGGATTCAGAGCAACATGTCACTGGATCAGGCTTGCTCACCCAAGCTTTAATCACATTAGTACCTGCCATTACATTTTTACAAGACAGCATGCCTGGCTACTCTCTGTTGCACACGTAGTGTGGCATCTGGCATCTGGTTGGCCCTTGAGATGAGGAAAATTGTATTCTACATTAGGTGGGAGGCACCCCATGCAATCTGCAGCAGTTATAACCCTATAGTAAGTAAACTATTTCCTTAAATTCAACCATTCACCCATGTGCAGTAAACACTACCAGAACAGCTGCGAAACATAAGCCAGTATTGTTTTGGCACTGTGGGGCTCCTAGAATGTACCAAGTAGAAATAATCATCATAGAAAGTACTTGTAAAGGACCTTTCTGTAAAAAGAGCTGAAAAGCATTGGCATTTGTTGCTGTATATGACTCTCAAAGAAGCCTCAAGAGTTAGAGGTTTTACAGGCTAGAAAACAGATTCATAAAGATTGATGGTTCATTCAAGACCCACTGCTATCAAATGACAAAGCATTTACTCAATCCTGTACCTGGCGCCTCACAATCCTTCCTTTTCCTCTTAAAGAAAAATAATCAAACCCATGCTTTTAGATGTGTGGTTTTTGCATATCCCAAAACAATAAGAGTAAAATAGTCTGAGTGAACCCACAAACAACAAGAACTAGGGAGGCTTCAGACCCGACTGGAAAGAGGAGGTACTGCTGCTATATCAGAATCTAGTCATGACTACTGTGAGGTTTTTGTATTCATTCTTTGAAATTTTCTTCCAATGTCTTTTGATCATATCCATACACTTCCCCCCAATTTCTCCCAGATCCATCCCACTTCCCTACCCAATGGACTTGATGTCCTCTTTAAAAAAAGAAAGAAAGAAAGAAAGAAAGAAAGAAAGAAAGAAAGAAAGAAAGAAAGAAAGAAAGAAAGAAAGAAAGAAAGAAAGAAAGAAAGAAAGGAAAGAAAAGAAAAATGAAAAGAAAAATACATAAAATAAAGTCCTATTTGTGTTGCCCATATACTCTTGGATGTGTGACTTTACCCAAGAATATAGTCAACTTAGTGGGCACTACTCTTTTCTTTTTTTATTGAATACATTCTTCATTTACATTTCAAATGCTGAAACCTTTCCTGGTATTCCCCCTCCCCGAAAACCCCAGCTCCTCTTCCCACGCTCTGCCTCCAAGTATACGCCTCCTCCACCTGACCCACTCCCACTTCCCTCCCTCGATTTCCCTTTGTTGGGGCATCTACTGACCCTTAACAGGACCAAGGACCTCTCCTCCCATTAATGCTCAACAAGGCATTCATCTGCCACACTTTTGACTGGAATCATGTGTACCTCTTGGTTGATGGTTTAGTCAATGGGAGTCCTGGGGCATCCAGGTGGCCGACATCATTCTTCCCATGGGACTGTAAACCCACTCAGCTCCTCCAGTCCACCCTCCAACTCCTCCATAGTCCTAGGATAGCATTTTAAGCAAGGATCTTCAATTATAATGGTTACATAGATGTATCCTGGCTCCCTAAACTTTTAGCATAAGGAGCATCTGGAGAATTGATGTAGGACCCCAGTCCAGTGGGAATCCAGTCATAGTCTGTCTCTCTGACTGAGTGCAGAATTGTCCTCTAGATTTCTGTTTGTAATCTTCCCTAATACAGTAATTTTCATATGGCGTAAGTGTATGTACTGGTGGCCAGCAAAGGGCTAAGATCCATCTACCATGAACCCTTACCTTTCTTCTAACAATGGCCTTTTTAAAAGGCCATTGTGACTGTGGAAAATTATTTGCAAACAACTTGAATGCTGTATTAAAGCTGAATCCAGTGGCCCTTTATACACTAGACACAGAAGCACAAAGAGGCTTTCTTACTCCTCTTGAACACATACCTTCTTTAATGATACATGTCCTCTGAGTGTGCCCTCCCTTCAATGACTTACTTACTAAGAATGTTCTCCTTCTTTACTCCTGCCAATCCTTTAATGTCTAGCTCAAGCCCATTTCCTTTCCTCACCCCTGCTGATTAAGTTCACATAGATCCTTCTCATTAGAGAAATCGTTATTGTTTTTATGTTCCAATTTTAAATAGTGTTCAGTCCAGCGTGGTTGACTATCTCCTATATGTGTATTCCAAATTTCTAAACTTTTCCAATAGCTCCTGAAGGATTGGAATCTCATCTTACATTCTTATACATTATCTGCCACATGGTATGTACTACATACATGAGACCAGAAGTATATGCCTATTAGGCTTATAAGTCCTTTTATATTAATTTATATCCTTTGGCCCTGGCCCTGGCCCTCCCTGAAACTGGAGAGGTGTACCATCTGTTAGGACCAGGCATAGTGAAAAGTCTATGAAGCCATTTTGCAGAACCCAACAACTGTGGAGGGCTTGATTCATGGATTGATCTCTTGGGAGTCAGAACCATCCATGAAGTCTCCTTATAAGTCATCAAGCCCAAGCTCTCCATCCTGAATAAATGAATCTCTTTATAATAACAGCTACTAGGTACAATGGCTCCATGAAGTCATACGTGGAATATAGCATGGTTGATGCTAAGGTCTCAAGTGTAGGACTCACAGCCAGTGCTCTACCCAATATCCCCTCAGATACCTTATTATTTACAGTCCTGCCAACATCTGTATCTTCTTATGAGCTGCACACTGGCTGACAGAACTCACATCGAATTTTCACAAACAGGCTGAATGTGCCCTCACACCAAAAACATGAGAGAAAGAGACAGAGAGAGGTGGGAGATGGAGAGAAAGGGGGAGATAGAGGGGGGAAAGGGAGAGAGAGAGAGAGAGAGAGAGAGAGAGAGAGAGAGAGAGAGAGAGAGACTGAAACCAATAAGTACAAATACGTCAGATCACTCTGAACTAACCAGAAAAAAATTCTGGATCATTTATTTACAATGTTTTCCAGGACAATGTGATTAAACAACAGTTCCCTACAGTGCTAGCTAGATTGGTGATTTGAGTTAAGGAGCTGACGTCGATTCCTTATACTTTACTCCATCGCCATTCTATCCTTCATCCAAATAACTGCATTTGAATCCTTCACTGGAGATCTAATTCTTGGAAACCCAAGGCAATATATTATCATAACACACCTGGAAATAGTAGCATTGGATACAGATTTCTGTCAATAATGTTTTTGTCAATCAATGTTTAGGGAGGCAGAGCTAAATAACACTTGCCAACCTCCATTCCTATTTTTAAAATTAAAAACAAAGTATATCGAGATGTATTTAAAATTATTATCTCTGCTGCCACAGGGCTAAGTAGATTGTGGAATAATATCATGTGTGTGCATCCCCCTGTTTCTTCCAGGTAAGGAGAGTAAAGGCACAGGAAAAAACCTCCTTCACTCATCCTGTACTTCCCAGACATATTCTCACCCAACTCTTCTCTTGGCTGATTTCTATTCTTGTTCCAGTAGAGATAGTTTGCTATGTGACACAGCCCTCAGAATCATGCTCTGGTTCTTTCCATTTTCCCTCAAAGCATCCTCTACTTCCCCTGTCATTGTACCAACTGCCCATTTTATAATTGCTATTTCCTATATTTTCCACTACTCCTTAATTTTGGTGGAACAAGGAACCATGTTTCATCTTTGTGTTATCCTCAAATGCAATGGAAGGTCTGGAAAAGAGTAAATGTCCAAAGAACAATGCAGTAAAAGTGAATACATAAACAAGTGGGAGTTCCAAGTAGCCCTCTTAATCCTGATAGTGGATTTTTACCTAGAATTTTATTTTCTTCTAATTCCCAGGATGATATCCTTAAATGTATAGGATGGTTAAATGTATAGGATACCAAGATCATTTATCAGGCCAATTTTACCAATAGGAAAGTTCAAAGTCAATGTATTCCAAAGCCAAGATACAGTAAACCTGTGTTCTATCCATTTCAGATATGTAAACTTCATCAAGTTTCATATTAACAATCTCTAGATCCATACTTATCACCCTTCACAAAACAACTTCAAATGGATCCAAACTATAAACATAACACCAGATACATTGGGTTCCCTAAGTTCTGCCTAATATTTGAGTGAGGGTCTCTACATCTGCTCCAATCAGCTACTGGAGGAATCCTCTCTGATGGCAATTGGGCTAGGCACTGATCTGTGAGTATAGAGGAATATCAAAAAAGCATGACTCAAAAGGGCTCACAGAGAGTGACACTACAATCATGGAGCCTAGATGGGTCTGAACTAGGTCTTCTACATGTTATGGCTGATTGATTGATGGGGTTTTTGTAGTAATCTTAACCTGAGCTTGGGACCTTTTTCCTCCTACTGGGTTGCCTCATCCTGCATTGATATGAGGGTTTGTTCCTAGCCTTACTGCATCTTGTTGTGTTTGGTTGGTAACACTGAGAAGCCTGCTATTTTCTGAAGACAAATGGAGGAGCAGTGGATGGATATGGAAGAGAGAGGAGGTGGCGGGACTGAGAGGAGTAATGAGAGGAGAGACTGGAGAGGGGTTGGACTAGGAAGAATGGAGAGAGGGAAAGCTTTGCCTGGGATGTACTGAATATGAGAAGAATAAATTTAAAAGACCAAACAAACAAAAAAACAAGAAACAAATACACTAAACCTGATAGAAGAGAAAATGGGGAATAGCCTTGAACTCATTGGTACAGGAAAAGACTTTCTGAATATAACATAATTAACACAGGCACTAAAATCAACAATCAATGAATGGAACCTCATGAAACTGAAAAGCTTCTCTCTGGCAAAAGACACCATTATTTAGTGACAGTCTACAAATGGAAAAATATCTTCACCATCTACACATCTAAAAGAGGGTTAATATCTAAAATATATTAAAATCTAAAAAAAAAAATGTAGACATCTAGAAAACAAATAACCCAATTGAAAACTAGGCAGCATATCCAAACAGGGAGTTCTCAAAAAACACAACACAGATGACTTAGAAATACTAAAGAAATGTTCAACATCCTTAGTCATTAAGAAAATGTAGAAATCAAAACTACTTTGATATTTTATCTTACATCAGTCAGAAGGCCAAGATCAATAAAGTGGAGTAAGGGAATACTCATCCTTGGCTATGTCTTAGTTTTCATTGCTGTGAAAAGACACCATGATCAAGGCAACTCTTACAGAGGACCACATTTAATTAGGGCTGGCTTACAGTTTCAGAGGCTCAGTCCATTATCATCATGGCAGGAAGCATGGCAGCATCCAGGCAGGCATGGTGCTGGAGATGCTGAGAGTTCTACATCTTGTTCCAAAGGTAAACAGGAGAAGACTACTTCCAGGCAGCTAGGAGGAGGGTCACAAAGCCCACCCCACAGTGACACACTTCCTCCAAGAAGGCCATACCTATTCCAACAAAGCCACACCTACTCCAACAAGGCCACACCTCCTAATAGTGCTACTTCTTAGGCCAAGCATATTCAAACTACCACAGACTAAACTTGTACAGCGACTATATAAAGTAGTGTGTCAATTCCTTGTGAATCTGGGAATACAACTACCCAAAGACCAGGCTATACCACTCTTAGGGAAATACCCAAAAGACTCTACATCTTACTACAGAGAAATTCGCACAATCATGTTCATTGCTACTCTGTTCACAATAGCCACAAATTGGAAACAACCCAGATGTCCATCAACTGAATAATGGATAAAGAAAATGTGGTAGATTTACACAATGAAATACTCTGATGTTTTTAAAAAATGAAATCATGAAATTTGCTGGTAAATGGGTAGAGATAGAAAATATTGTCATGGATGGGGTAATCCAGACCCAAAACAAGACAAATGTGATATGTATTTGTTTATATACAGATGCTGGCTGTTAAGTCTTAAATAAGCAGGCTACAATCTATATAACCATAGAAATTAGGCATAGAGTATGGACCAGGTGGGATCCCAGTGCTGAGAGGGGAAGTAGACAAGTCCTTACCCCTAACCCATTATCTTCAATTAATAACCACTCACAAGGAAAAGATTAGTTTTCTCCAACATACTTTCACTGTGTATAAAAATCACACTTAAGGGCAAATCCCATGCCCAGCAGTAATGGCCAACAGAAAATGAACAGTAGATGAACAAATTTCGGCATTTTGGGGGGGAGGTTGGTTTTTTGTGGGAGATAGTTGTATTTCATTGGTTGGTTGGTTGGTTGATTGGTTGGTTGGTTGGTTGGTTTTGGGTTTTGTTGTTGTTGTTTGGTTAGTTTTTTGTCTGCTTGTTTAGTGTTTGTTTTTTGTTTGTTTTGTTTGTCTCACAATGCTTCTCTGGGAATTTTTTCCTTACAGATAGTTTGCTTGTATGTTATAGACAATTTGTTTCTTTTGTTTTTATAGGGTTTTTTGTGTATTTGAATGTGTGTGTCTCAATGTCTGTATCTGTTTCTTGTGCTTTTTTTGACTCCTATTTTTCCTGTTTTGTGGTTGTTTTTGTTTTTCTACTCTGATTTTTTATTTATTTTTCTTATTATTATTTTAGATGCCTGTTTATATTCTAATGAGAAAGAGAAAGAGTGCCATTTGGATGGGTGCAGAAGTGGGGAAAATCTAGGAAGAGATAGGGGAAAGAAAAAAATTAATCAGAATATACTGTATGAAAAGAAACTATCTTCAATAAAAAAAATCTCAAAGATGATCCCTACTTCTATGTTCCTGTTTCTGAAAATGGAATAATAAAATTACTTCAAGTACTTCTAAGATAGGTTTCCCTCCTTTCAATGTTCACTGACCACCTATTATATGCCAGGCCTTTTGCAAAGGACAAAATAAGACATCCTCCATGGGGCTTGGGTTAGTGAGATCTAATAAGACAAGTACATCTTATAAAGAAAAAGAAACTGGTGTTCAGAGTTGTGATACTTCTAGCTTGAATTCACACAGCCAATTGACAGGGTGACCAAGCCTTAAAGACTGTCTTCCAATAGTCGCCTTTAGCAGTCTGCCAGTGTAACGCTAATGGGCTCCTGCCCTTACTTTAGACCTTAATGTAACTTTGTATGACTCTGTATAATCTTCTTTTGGCAAGAGGCAAGGTGATGTGGCCAACACTAGATGAATAACAACAGAATACGAATGGCAGGTACTCAACATGTGTTGAGCATATTGAATCAAATTTGTTTCAACAAATTTGGTTTAAGAAGACTTGGAAAGCAAAGTCCAAAGAGCTGCACCAGTTTGAGCACTCCAGCTGTATGCAATCAGTTCATTCTAGCCCTTCCAATAAGCTTTTATTGCCCAACTATGGTGGCCAGGAACCATGCTAGGACAGATATTTCTAGAATGAACCTTGATGGTAAAGAATATTTACACACTGCCAATCTTAAGTGAAAGTGACAGCTATGAAAACTCTGACATTTGGAGAGTAGCTGGTCAATGCTACTAAGTGAGTGAATGAGTGTTCACATTCCAATTATTATTTACTTATGCATACTAATATATGCAAAAGAGCAAGTATTCCCAGTCACAGAGACTTTCATTTGAGTCCCAGGCATGCTCCCTGTTGGGTGTGAATCCTTCTGAGACTAAACTTTGAATCTATAACTACTCCTTCTAACAAAGAGTGTCTTGAACATTTACATGTATCAAAGTCTTGAATTACAAAGATGGATGTTGGCGATGACCAGTCACTACTAAATAACAGATTTTAAGCATAGTCTTGGAATACTTGGGACCTGTTCTTCTGTCCAGGCCCATGCTCTCAGAAATAAGACTCAAACTCAAAATATATTTACAAACACCTTGCCTATATAGTAAGGCTCTTCTCTGACTAGAATTATAACTTAAGATAACCCATTTATTTTAATCTACAGTCTGACACAGCCACATGGCTAGTTAACTGTGCTCAGGTACCATGTGTCCATCTCCTTACATCTTCTGAGGTGAATCTTCTCATGTCTGGCTCCATCCCAGAATTCTTTCTCCTCCCAGATGTCTGACCTTCTATTTCCTACCTAAGTCATATGCTATAAGCTTTTGCATTGATAGGTAATGTATCCATACAATACACAAGATATTTGCTCTACATATTCTTGTTTCTTCTCCCAGGGTTTGAGGGCTTCTCATCCTAGGAATTTGGGCAATACAAATTCTTGTCTTGTGGCTTTGAAACAGACCCTGAATCTGCCCAGTGTTTAGTTTATTCATGTATGAAATAGAAACAATAAAAGCTTACTTACAGAATTACTGCAAAAACCAGATAAAATAATTAGTTCAAAGTTCCCCTCTTAGTATCTACTACAAGCTAGATGCCCAGTAAAGGATGCTTCATTTGTGGTGGTTCTTCTTTGCTGATCAACTCCAGCACAACGGTGTCAGTAGGGCCTTCTGGTCCACACTTATTTATACCAAAGCAAAAGCAATGAGAAAAGGACCTTTCTGACCACTAGCTCTAAGCCCACCCAATTGCAAAGAAAACACTTTTTGCTCATGCTGGGCCTCAGACCATGGGAAGAACAAGGATCCCCTGAATCTTCAAAAGAGACTCAACATGGACTTGCCTGGCAGAAATCCCAGTAGCTGTAAGGGGAAAATTCCATCTGCTGGAAGATTCTGAGTCTGCATTCAGGTCTCCACAGTTAGAAGTGAAACAGCCCAAAGGCTGACAATATTGCTAATCTTACAATGCCACCTGCTGAGACACATATTCTATCACAGCCTCTTCCATTGCAGAGCCAATGCCATCTGGTTCTGGATCCTAGAAAATTCTACTTTATATTTAACTGTCTACCGAGGGAGATAAGTGCATTATCTTCTCCTAAAGGTAACCAATAAGATATTAAAGGACCAATGTGTTTACCTCGAGGAAGCCTGAAAAGTGAGAAGGTTGCCCAATGCAAAGGTTCTGTCTGGACTTCAATTGAAATTTTAGAATGTAAAACCCGCTGACATTTTGGGTGATCAGAGCAAGTGACTGTTTACATCTTCACAATGAAGATACTGCTGCTGATCTCGATGTTTTTTTTTTTGTTTTTGTTTTTTGTTTTTTGTTTTTTTTTTTTTTTTGACAGAACTGAGCAGGATACTATGTATAGAATGCATGGAATTCAGAAAAAGTTTCCTCATTTCGTCCTGACTAGCATGAACTAGTGTGAAGTCACTGTGGAGACAGACATCTTATCCACAACAAGGAAGGCTGGTGTTGAAATGGGTCTATAGATCCAAGTTTTCAGAAAACTTTTTTTTTTCGTGTTTTTTTTTAATTTTTTTTAATTCAGTATATTTTTTATTTACATTTCAAATGATTTCCCCTTTCCTAGCCCCCCCACTCCCAAAAAGTCCCATAAGCCCCCTTCTCTCATCCTGTCCTCCCACCCACCCCTTCCCACTTCCCTGTTCTGGTTTTGCTGAATACTGCTTCATTGAGTCTTTCCAGAACAAGGGGCCATCTTCCTTTCTTCTTGTACCTCATTTGATGTGTCGATTATGTTTTGGGTAATCCAGGATTCTAGGTTAATATCCACTTATTAGTGAGTGCATACCATGATTCATCTTTTGAGTCTGGGTTACCTCACTTAGTATGATGTTCTCTAGGTCCATCCATTTGCCTAAGAATTTCATGAATTCATTGTTTCTAATGGCTGAATAGTACTCCATTGTGTAGATATACCACATTTTTTGCATCTACTCTTCTGTTGAGGGATACCTGGGTTCTTTCCAGCATCTGGCAATTATAAATAGGGCTGCTATGAACATAGTAGAGCATGTATCCTTATTACATGGTGGGGAATCCTCTGGGTATATGCCCAGGAGTGGTATAGCAGGATCTTCTGGAAGTGAGATGCCCAGTTTTCGGAGGAACCGCCAGACTGATTTCCAGAGTGGTTGTACCAATTTGCAACCCCACCAGCAGTGGAGGAGTGTTCCTCTTTCTCCGCACCCTCTCCAACACCTGCTATCTCCGGAATTTTTAATCTTAGCCATTCTGACTGGTGTAAGGTGAGTACTTAAAGAGCATCTTCCTTTACAGTGAAATGAACAGTAATTTTCTGAGACAAACTAAAAGTTTATTTCTCAAGGCTGTGCTGCCTACCGTAGCATTTGATGGAGGATTTTTATACATTTGTAATAGATGTAAATAAATTAGATTGAGGGTTCTTTTTAGTTTGGTTTTGTAAACCATGTACTGCCTAAGATTCTTAAACATAATTGCATTCTATGAGCTAATATGAGTGTGTTTCTTATACATAATTATAATAAAGTAAAATTCTGAAAAGAAAAACTGCTGTCTTCACAATCCTCTGTCCCTTAGAGGCACAGAGACCAAAAAACCAAAGATCAAAACTTAAAAGTTTATATTAAGATCCTCTCAGTTCCCTGTATTTTATTGCAACAAATCACACAAGAATTTATAAAAGAGGACTTACACTTTCAATTTTTCGATAAAATGGCTTCATGAACTAAAAGATAACAAAAATTAAGTGATGAAGGTCTGGGAATGGATACTGGGTACCAAGAGAGAGATTAGGTTGTCCCCATCATGGGTTGAAAAATATATGAGAAGAGGACCTAACATCACAATGAAACTGTGGTAGGGCATAGTGTAGGGTTAGAAAGAACACACAAGCCAGGCGCGGGTGGCGCATGCCTTTAATCCCAGCACTTGGGAGGCAGAGGCAGACGGATTTCTGAGTTCGGGGCCAGCCTGATCAACAGAGTGAGTTCCAGGACAACCAGGACTATACAGAGAAACCCTGTCTCAAAAAAAGAAAAAGAAAACGAAGAAGAAGAAGAAGAAGAAGAAGAAGGAGGAGGAGGAGGAGGAGGAGGAGGAGGAGGAGGAGGAGGAGGAGGAGGAGGAGGAGGAGGAGGAGGAACACACAATAACTCTTGTCACAATAAGAATATAAAACACCTCTCATGGATTCAGTAGTCACTTGATTCCATTAGGCAAACTGTGGAAGCCTCTCAACATGGGGACTGGAAGGCTGCCCTTTCGCCAGGTGTAGGCTAGCTCCCTATTTTCTGATGAGCACCACAGTGCTTCAAGCTCCTATGACCACAGGCCAACCTATACTGCAACGACCGTACCTTCCCTCTATGACAGAGAAAATCAACTCTTGTTCCCTTGAGTTGTTTCTGTCAGACATTTCATCACAGTGGAGAGTAATATAATGCCTGGTCCTGCAGTTGACACTGAAATAAATCAAAGGTCCAGACACAGCTCTTCAAAGTTCATATAGAGAGATTAGTGACAGAGAGACAAGGCCCAGCTCTTGTGAATAGAAAAACAGATTTGCTATATGGAAAAACAGCCATTTCAAGGCAGCCGGGAAAGAGAGACTAATCAACAAACAGCACTGAAATTGCCAGGCAGCATTTTATAAAAATGAATTTGGGCTATGTTCTTTTGTTGCTTGTTATGATGAAATAATTCCCAGATGTATTTTTAAGCACATTATTCTACTTTTAATAATAATTCATGTTATTTACAGGGAAATTCAAGGCAAGAACATTCTGTATACACTTACAAAAGGTTTATATATGCCATAAGTTTACATTTTTCTTTTATTCATTAGACAAATTCATTTTTACTTTACATTCACACAATTAAACATGCTAATATGCCATTTGGAGAAAGTTCCAGATTATGGAACATTAAACTAAACAGCATTAGCACTCATTAAACATTGTGTTACATTTATAAATAATAATGAGAATAAAGCTCTAACTTAATTGAAGACAAGTGGTTAAACAGAGAGTTGAGACATCCTGTGCCAACTCAGTGCTTGAGAATTTTATCTTGTCTTTCCTTCCCATCCTCTAGAATTAGACTTCTATTTGGAAAAATGTAAGAAACTTGTGATTTTAGGAGAGGCACACTGAAGGATCTCTGTGTCTATGAGAGATATCGGTGTTTAATATTTAAATTCTATCCAATTAATTTTATAAAATCTCATAAATGTATAATGTTTTCTTAACTATGGTAATTGGTGTTAACAGAAGCTGGCTGGGTATTGGAAAAGTATTTGGCAGTTTTGTTTCCTTTATTGTTTTGTTTTAAACAAAAGAATCATTTCAAAAATGGTTTAATTCATTTATTAAAAGAATTAGCTAGGCATGCTGGCACATGTCTATACCCTCAAAATTCAGGCAGTGAGGTCAGAAAGACCAGGAGTCTGAGACCATCTTTGGCTACAGACCAAAATTAAGATTAGCCTGTGTGGCATGGGACCCTCAAGGCACCAAACAAAAATAGAATTGAAGAAATCTCAGATAAGCATTTAACACAAACAGCTCCTGGATTATGATAATTTGACATAATTTTTCTACTTCGTAACAGAGTGAAATCAATACACATCCAATGGAAACTCTTCTTCAAGTACTGATTTTTTTTCCTCTCTTTAAATCATATGATACTGTCCTTGATGCTGGGCAGTGACTTTGTCACACAGGTCCCTCTTAGCCATGTGACCATGAAGGTATACACTACTGCACAATGTAGTGCATTGCTATGTTTGATAGGGCAGGTATATTAAATACATTGACAACATAAGATATGGCCAACTTAATGTGTGTTTTTATAAGAGCATAACCCCACTGTCAATTGAGGAGTATCTGTAGTTTTATAGTATTAGAGTGGACAACATTTTTCAAACATGACATAAAACCCATAACTTCAGGCTGGAGAGATGGCTCAGAGCTTAACATCACCAGGTTCATTCTGAGCATATATGTGGTAGCTAACAAACATCTGTAACTCCTGTTCCAGAGGATCCAAATGAATCTTGGGGCACTGCATGCACACAATGCATGGATATACAGGGGTTGTGCGTGTGTGTGTGTGTGTGTGTGTGTGTGTGTGTGTGTGTGTGAGTGTGTGTGTGTATGTGTGTGTAAATATATACATAAATACATGTATATATAGTAAAAACAAATAAATTTCAAAAATAATGTAAGCCCTGAACATCTAAAGTAAAGACATTAACCTGAATCCATAAAAGCAAAGTTAAATGAATACAAAATCGCTTAGGAGAATACTGGTTGTGCATTTTCTAGACATCAGGTTAATTTCCTTACTGTCAGATGAGTTTCACAAATCAATAAGGAAAAGCTACACAGCTCAATAGAAATACTAATTCCCAATAAATAGATTTTTATCATGCTTGATCACATTCATAATTAAGATGATACAAATCAAATTAACACTGGGATGCTAATTTGCATCCCTGTTAGTTTAGCAAAATACTTAAGACTTAGTGGTGGTTTTCACTGTCCTCAAAGATGAGAAGAAACAGAAATAGTCACACATGGTGTAAGAGGATTGAAATTGGTCCACATTTTAAAAGATCAGTTTAGGGATGGTGACACCCCAACTTCGGATGGTTGAGAAGCACTTTAAGAAATGTTCAACATCATTAGTCATTAGGGAAATGCAAATCAAAACAACCCTGAGATTTCACCTCACACCAGTCAGAATGGCTAAGATTAAAAACTCAGGAGACAGCAGGTGTTGGCGAGGATGTGGAGAAAGAGGAATACTCCTCCACTGCTGGTGGGATTGCAAATTGGTACAACCACTCTGGAAATCAGTCTGGCGGTTCCTCAGAAAACTGGGCATGATTCTTCCAGTGGACCCTGCTATACCACTCCTGGGTATATACCCAGAAGATTCCCCAGCATGTAAAAACGATTCATGCTCCACTATGTTCATAGCAGCTCTATTTATAATAGCCAGAAGCTGGAAAGAATCCAGGTGTCCTTCAACGGAGGAATGGATACAAAAATGTGGTATATATACACAATGGAGTACTATTCAGCCATTAGAAACAATGAATTCATGAAATTCTTAGACAAATGGATGGAGCTGGAGAACATCATACTAAGTGAAGTAACCCAATCTCAAAAAAACACTCATGGTATGCACTCACTGATAAGTGGATATTAGCCTAGAAGCTTAGAATACACAAGACACAATCCACATATCAAATGATGCCCAAGAAGAAGGAAGGAGTAGCCTCTGGTTCTGGAAAGATTCAGTGCAGCAATGTCGGGGAATACCAGAACAGGGAAGTGGGAAGGGGTGGATGGGGGAACAGGGGGAGGGAAGAGGGCTTATGGGACTTTCAGGGATGGGGGAATCCAGGAAAGGGGAAATCATTTGAAATGTAAATAAAGAATATATCAAATAAAAAAAGAAACATGCTGGTGTTGAATTTAGCAAGCTAGAGTTTGGGGTAGTTACAGAAGCATGATTGAGGGGTTACTTATAAGAAGATGTGTAACTTGCAGGGATCTATGTCACTGAAAAGCCCTCCCACCCTACATGACAATCAAATGAAAAGTCCCAGCATCCTTTGTGCAGCCTTCTGCTGCTATACTTTAAATGTATACCTCACAACACATATGTTAAAGACTGGGATGTAGTTCAATACAAGAGCCTTTGCCTAGCATCTGTGAGGCATTGGTTCAGTCGCTCATCTGTTGAAACTTATTCAAGAGTGTGATATTAACAGATGAGGTACTTAGGAAGTTACTAAGTCATGAAGGTACTTTCTTAAATGGGATTAGGGTTTTAGGAACAGTCTTGCTGACTGAACATGATGGGGTGCAGCTGTTACCTCAGCATTTGGGAGCCTCAGACAAGATTTAAATTTAAGGTCAGCTTCAGGCACTCAGTGATAAGAGCCACCACAAAGTATATATTAGCCCCACAGCTATACCCTTTCTGCTTTGTACTCCAGCTCTGTAGTTTGGCAGTACTAAACCATTTGTCAACCCTGGCTCACAAGTATCTTTGCCTTCCTTGGCTTCAGTGTCTTTCTTTTGCCTCATCACTTTGACCTAGTTACACACACACACACACACATGATCTGATGGCTCAGTTTAAGAAGCACCTCCCCAGGTGGCATTACCCATGCTCTTTCCCATCAATAGAGAAATTTGTGCCTTTCTTGTTCTCCCATAATCTGTGCCTGTACTTCAAAATTAAAACCACACACTCTGATTTATGTGTCTGGTATGCCTGAATTCCATGAGGATATTGTGTTTATCTTTGCTCCCTAGGCAGACAGGTCAAGATCAAGTACACTGAACACTCTCAAAAATTTTTAAAAACTATTTTTAAAAATCACTAACATTTAACAAGCTCTATAATATGCCGTGAAATGATCGTGACCATTTATACTGGTTGGCTGCCACTCATCATTAAAGGAACAGAGAGATTATGTCATTTGTCTAAGTTCAGGCATCTGAAAAACAATAAAGATTAGATAGAGACATCTATGTAGCTCTACATCCATGGGCTCACCATCATTCTGTAACTGTTCACCTTCAGAGACCTATTCCAAGTCTTCTCCAACATCTTCAATCACTTCCTAACCTCTGAGTTAACAGCCATGATACTTAAAGTTTGCAAGGTGTGTAGGGGTACTCTTTCCTTAATCTCTCAAAACTAACCCAAATCAAGACTTTTCTTTCTGTGATCATGCCCAGAGGAATTTAGGAATTTTGAAAGAAGGTGGGGGGGAGAGAGGAGAGGCTCAGAGGAGGAAGGAGAAGAGAGTAAGGGGGGGAGGGAGAGACATGCAAAAAGAAGAGGTGCCCCTGCTCTCTGATGCCAGCTTTGTCACTGTGAACATGTGCTGTACATACACACTCAGCACAACACACACAATTCTGTGCACACAAACCCCCACATGCAGACACACATATACCACAACATATGTACACATACAAGCATACACATGCACACACACCACATACACACACAACATACACACACTCCTCACATGTACACATATACCACAACACACACACACATATATAAGCATATACATGAACACACACACAAACACACACACACACACACACACACACACACACGTGTGTGTGTGTGTCACCTCTTCAAAGTATTGCAGATGTCAGAGAAAAGCTGTTTTCAGAGATGCTGAAAACAGCACCTCATCTTTCATACTGTTTTTCTTTGTTAACACAATAAGATGATTCTACTTTCTCACTGCTGAAATTTGAGCTGCAGAAAAGCACCTCAAAATGGCACTCTAGTGCCATCTCTTGTTCAAAATCATCTATTCAAGCCGGGTTGATCCACACAAACAGGAAAGGAGTAAGACCCCCTTTATCAATCTAATTCTCTCTCTCCCTCCCTCCCTCCTCTCTCTCTCTCTCTCTCTCTCTCTCTCTCTCTCTCTCTCTCTCTCTCTCTCTCACACACACACACACACACACACACACACACAACAATCATCATGTGTACTTTTGCCTTTGCAGTGAAGAATTTGTCTACTGTTGATAGGAATTGCTACTGGAAGAAAGACTTCTGAAGCTGGTAATCTCTCTTAGGGAAAAGTGCCTGACCCAGGGTCATGTCCTTCCCAAAATGACAGACATCAATGACGGATTGGTACGGTCCTATAAAAGTCTGGCTAACCCAAACACCATGGAAGGACCATTCTCTCTCTCTAGAACTCCCTGTGAACTAACTTCAGCTAGGATGCCCCTTTCTGGGTCTGTACTGAGGCTCCTCTCCTTTTTTCTAATCTAATCCAGACCCACTCTTCCACAAGTGTCGATGCTAAAGCACACCTCAACACCATCCACTATGTTCAATCTCAAAATTATCTTATCCAATACTGCTTCTGCGATACTGGTGTCACTCTTGTCTCTCTTAGTCAAAGAAAAGGAGCCAAAGATACCAAAATCCCTTTTGAAGTCCAAGCACAGTGATTCTCAGCCTTCTCACACTGTGCCCCTTTAATACAGTTCCTCATGGTGTGGTAACACCCAACTATAAAATTATTTTTGTTGCTACTTCATAACTTTTATTTTGCTAGCTATAGGTCATAATATAAATATATGATATGCAGGATATCTGATATGTGACCCTTATAAAAGGGTAATTTGACCCCAAGCCAGTCATGACCCTTAGGTTAAAAACCATTGTCCTAGAGTAACTTTGAAACTAAACAAACAAGTATGCTCTGGTGAGTCCAGCAGGCCCCAGCAGGAGCCTTCAGGTGTCTGCTTTGGGATCTGAACAGTCTGGGCCACAGCACTTGGTCTCCAGGAAGTGCAAGAGGCCTGGTGTGCACCCGGAGGCAGACTGGGAGTACACAGCTTGCTCCAGCAGCACAGAGCTTAGGTTCCAGTCCTGAGACCTCTGGCAAGAGCCTTCAGATCTCTGCTTCGGGATCCAGAACAGCCTGGGCTGCAACACCACATCTCCAGGTCCTGCAAGAGGCCAGAGGGGCACCCCCGGAAGGCCAGCTGGGAGGAGTCAGTGTGCTCTGGTGAGTCCAGCAGGCCCTGGCGGGAGCCTTCAGGTGTCTGCTTCCGGATCTGAACAGCCTGAGCCACAGCACCCTGTCTCCAGGCAGTGCAGGAGGTCAGCTGCGCACCAGAGGCCACCTGGGAAGAGGCAGCTTGCACTGGAAAGTCCAGCATTGATAAGACCAACTAACACCAGTGAGAACTAGATGGCAAAAGGCAAACGCAGGAACGTCACTAACAGAAATCAAGGCAATATGGCAGCATCTGAACCCAATTCTCCTTTAACAGCATGTCCTGGATACCCCATCACGACAGAAAAAAAGATTTGGATTTAAAATCACTGGGCATGATGCTGGTACAGGAACATATGAAGGGCATACTTAAAGAAATTCAGGAGAAAATGGATCAAAAGTTAGAAGCCCTTACAAGGGAAACACAAAAATCATTGAAAGAAATTCAGGAGAATACAAAAGCCAATAAGGAGGAAACACAAAAATCACTTAAAGAAATACAGGAGAACTTTGGTCAACAGGCTGAGGTCATGAAAGAGGAAACACAAAAATCTCTTAAAGAATTAAAGGAAAGCACAAACAAACAAGTGAAGGAGCTAAGCAAAACCATCCAGGATCTAAACTAAGAAGTAGAAACAACTAAAAAACTTAAAGGGAGACAACTTTGGAGATAGAAAACCTTGGGAACAAATCAGGGGACAGAGATGCAAATATCAACAACAGAATACAAGAGATAGAAGAAAGAATCTCAGATGCTGAAGATACCATAGAAACCATGGACTCAACAGTTAAAGAAAATGCAAAATGCAAAAAGCTTGTAACCCAAAACATTCAGGAAATCCAGGACACAATGAGAAGACCAAACCGAAGGATTATAGGCATAGATGAGAGTGAAGATTTACAACTTAAAGGGCCAGCAAATATCTTCAATAAAATTATGAAAGAAAACTTCCCTAACCTAAAGGGAGAGATGGCCATGAATATACAAGAAGCCTACAGAACTCCAAACAGACTGGACCAGAACAGAAATACCTCCCGTCACATGATAATCAAAACACCAAATGTACTAAACAAAGAAAGAATATTAAAAGCAGTAAGAGAAAAAGGCCAAGTAACATATAAAGGAAGACCTATCAGAATCACACCAGAATTCTCACCTGAGACTATGAAAGCTACAAGATCCTGGGCAGATCTCATGCAGACTCTAAGAGAACACAAATGCCAGCCAAAACTACTATACCCAGCAAAACTCTCAATCACCATAGATGGAAAAACTAAGATATTCCATGACAAAACCAAGTTTACCCAATATCTATCCACAAACCCAGCCCTACAAAGGATAATAGGAGGAAAACAGCAATACAAGGAGGGAAACTTCACCCTGGAAAAAGCAAGATAGTAACCTTTCATCAAACCCAAAAGAACTTAACCAATCAAATTTAAAAAATAACATCAAAAATAACAATAAGTAATAATCACTATTCCTTAATATCTCTTAACATCAAAGGACTCAAGGCCCCAATAAAAGGACATAGACTCCAGACTGGATACGTAAACAGGACCCTACATTTTGCTGCTTTCAGGAAACACACCTCAGGGTCAAAGACAAACACTACCTTAGAGTAAAAGGCTGGAAGACAATTTTACAAGCAAATGGTCTCAGGAAACAAGCTGGTGTAGCCATTCTAATATCAGATAAAATTGACTTTCAACCAAAAGTCATCAAAAGAGACTCTGAGGGACAATTCTTGGTGGTCAAAGGAAAAATACAACAAGAAGAACTCTCAAACCTGAACATCTATGCTCCAAATGCAAGGGCACCCTCATTCACAAAAGAAACTTTATTAAAGCTCAAAGCACACATTGCACCTAACACAATAATTGTGGGTGACTTCGACACTGCACTTTCATCAATGGACTGATCAGGAAAACAGAAACTGAACAGGGACACAGTGAAACTAATTGAAGCTTTGGACCAATTATATTTAACAGATATATATAGGACATTCTATCCTAAAGCAAAAGAATATACCTTTTTCTCAGCACCTCATGGTACCTTCTCCAAAATTGACCATATAATTGGTCACAAGACAGACCTCAACAAATATAAGAAGATAGAAATAATCCCATGCCTCCTATCAGATCACTATGGAGTAAAAGTGGTATTTAATAGCAACAAAAACAACAGAAAACCCACATACACGTGGAAACTGAACAATATTCTATTCAATGATACCTTGGTCAAGGAAGAAATAAAGAAAGAAACTAAAGACTGTTTAGAACATAATGAAAATGAAGACACAACATACCCAAATCTATGAGACACAAGGAAAGCAGTGCTAAGAGGAAAACTCATAGCCCTGAGTGCCTCCAAAGAGAAAATGGAGAGAGCATACACTAACAGCTTAATGACACACCTGAAAGCCCTGGAACAAAAAGAAGGTATTTCACCCAGGAGGAGTAGAAGGCAGGAAATCATCAAACTCAGGGCCAGAATCAATCAAGTATAAACAAAGAGAACCATACAAAGAATCAACAAAACCAGGAGCTGGTTCTTTGAGAAAATCAACAAGATAGATAAACCCTTAGCCAGACTAACCAAAGGGCACAGAGATAGTATCCAGATTAACAAACTTAGAAATGAAAAGGGAAATATAACAACAGAAACTGAGGAAATTCAAAAAATCATTAGATCCTACTACAAAAGCCTATACCCAACACAACTGGAGAATCAGGAGGAAATGGACAGTTTCCTACACAGATATCCGACACCAAAACTAAATCAGGATCAAATAGATCATCTAAACAGTCCCATAACACCTGAAGAAATAAAAAGGGTCATAGAAAGTCTCCCAACCAAAAAAAGCATGGAACCAGATGGCTTCAGTGCAGAATTCTATCAGAGCTTCATAGAAGACCTAACACCAATACTCTTCAAACTATCCCACAAAATAGAAACAGAAGGAACTCTACCCAACTCGTTCTATGAAGCCACACAAAGATCCAACAAAAAAGAGAACTTCAGGCCAATTTTCCTTATGAATATTGATGCAAATATACTTAATAAAATTCTTGCCAACCGAATCCAAAAACACATCAAAAACGATCATCCACCATGATCAAGTAGGCTTCATTCCATGGATGCAGGAATGGTTCAATATAAGGAAATCCATCAATGCTATCCACTACATAAACAAACTCAAAGAAAAAAACCATATGGTCATCTCATTAGATGCAGAGAAAGCATTTGACAAAATTCAGCATCCTTTCATGCTAAAAGTCTTGGAAAGAACAGGAATTCAAGGCCGATACCTAAACAGCATTAAAGCAATATACAGCAAACAGGTAGCCAACATCAAACTAAACGGAGAGAAACTTGAAGCAATCCCACTAAAATCTGGGACTAGACAAGGCTGTCCTCTCTCTCCATATCTTTTCAATATAGTACTTGAATTCTAGCTAGAGCAATTAGACAACATAAGGAAGTTAAGGGGATGCAAATTGGAAAGGAAGAAGTCAAATTATCACTATTTGCAGATGACATGATAGTCGACTTAAGTGACCCAAAAACCTCCACCAGAGAACTCCTACAGCTGATAAACAACTTCAGCAAAGTGGCTGGTTATAAAATCAACTCAAGCAAATCAGTTGCCTTCCTATAATCAAAGGATAAGCAGGCTGAGAAAGAAGTTAGGGAAATGACACCCTTCACAATAGCCACAAACAATATAAAGTATCTTGGTGTGACTCTAACCAAACAAGTGAAAGATCTATACGACAAGAACTTCAGGTCTCTGAAGAAGGAAATCGAAGAAGACCTCAGAAAATGGAAAAATCTGCCATGCTCGTGGATTGGCAGGATTGATATAGTTAAAATGGCCATCTTGCCAAAAGCGATCTACAAATTCAATGCAATCCCCATCAAAATCCCAACTCAGTTCTTCACAGAGTTAGAAAAAGCAATTCTCAAATTCATCTGGAATAACAAAAAACCCAGGATAGCTAAAACTATTCTCAAAAACAAAAGAACTTCTGGGGGAATCAGTATCCCTGACTTCAATCAATACTACAGAGCAATAGTGTTAAAAACTGCATGGTATTGGCACAGTGACAGACAAGTGGACCAATGGAATAGAATTGAAGATCCAGAAATGAATCCACACACCTATGGTCACTTGATCTTCGACAAAGGAGCCAAAAACATCCAGTGGAAAAAAAGATAGCCTTTTCAACAAATGGTGCTGGATCAATTTGAGGTCAGCATGCAGAAGAATGCAAATTGATCCATTCTTATCTCCATGTACTAAACTTCACTCCAAGTGGATCAAGGACCTCCATGTAAAACCAGACACACTGAAACTGGGGAAGACCCTTGAGGACATGGGCACAGGGGAAAAGTTCCTGACCAGATCACCAATAGCTTATGCTCTAAGATCAAGAATTGACAAATGGGACCTCAGAAAATTACAAAGTTTCTGTAAGCCAAAGGACACTATTAAAAGGACAAAACGGCAACCATCAAATTGGGAAAGGATATTCACCAACCCTACATCTGATAGAGGGCTAATATCCAATATATACAAAGAACTCAAGAAGTTAGACCCCAGGGAACCAAATAACCCTATTAAAAAATGGGGTACAGATCTAAACAAAGAATTTTCACCTGAAGAAATTCAGATCGCCGAGAGGCACCTTAAGAAGTGCTCAACATCATTAGTCATTAGGGGAATGCAAATCAAAACAACCCTGAGATTTCACCTTACACCAGTCAGAATGGCTAAGGTCAAAAACTCAGGAAACAGCAGGTGTTGGCGAGGATGTGGAGAAAGAGGAACACTCCTCCACTGCTGGTGGAGCTGTAAGATGGTACAACCACTTTGGAAATCAGTCTGGCGGTTCCTCAGAAAACTGGACATGACACTTTTGGAGGACCCGGAGGAATATCCTGGGCATATACCCAAAGGATTCCCCAGCATGCAATAAAGACACATGCTCCATTATGTTCATAGCAGCCTTATTTATAATAGCCAGAAGCTGGAATGAACCCAGATGCCCCTCAAAGGAGGAATGGATACAGAAAATGTGGTATATTTACACAATGGAATACTACTCAGCAATTAGAAACAATGAATTCACAAAATTTTTAGGCAAATGGTTTGATCTGGAAAATATCATCCTAAGTGAGGTAACCCAATCACAAAAGAATACACATGGAATGCAATGTCTGATAAGTGGACATTAATTAGCCCAGAAGCCCTGAATACCCAAGGCACAAATCGCATAACAAATGACTCCCATGAAGAAGTATGGAGAGGGTCCTGATCCTGGAAAAGATTGATCTAGCATTGGAGGGGAATGTAAGGACAGAGAAAAAGGAGGGAGGTGATTGGAGAATGGATGGAGAGAAGAAAGTTTATGGGACATATGGGGAGGGGGGATCCGAGAAAGGAGAAATCATTTGGAATGTAAACAAAGAATATAGAAAATAATATTTAAAAAAAGAAACTAAACAAACTTTTGGCTCACATAACTTTAGAATGTATCGATTTCACATGGCCTGTAACTCATTGAGAAATGTCTGGCTATTTTCCCAGCTAAATTCAAATAGTACATTCGAACGTGTTTCTTTAAGTTAAAGGAAGAAAAGCATTTTTTGTGGCAGCATTTTTTGTACTTTTGGTTGGCTTAATGCTTGAATTATTTAAATGTTATAGATGCTAATGCTCTGGCCAGATATATACCTGGCAAATACTTTCTCCTATTTTGGAAGATGTTTCTCTATTCTAGTGATTGCTTTCTTTTCTTTTTTTTATTTTTATTTATTTATTTTATGTATATAAGTACACCATTGCTCTCTTGAGACATACCAGAAGAGGGCATCAGATACCATTACAGATTGTTATGAACCACCATGTGGTCCTGGGAATTAAACTCAGGACCTCTGGAAGAGCAGCTGGTGCTCTTAACCACTGAGCCATCTCTGCAGGCCCTGATTGTTTTCTTTTCCATGAGGAATCTTCTTTATTTTATGCACTCCCATTTATCAATACTCACAATGGTTCCATGAACTGTGGGAGTCTTTTTCAGAAAATGCTTCCCTTTTCCTGTATCTTGAAGAAATATCTTCTAGAACTTTCAGCTTTTGGGGTCATTTTCTGACTATTTTAGATTGATATTTGTATAAGGTAAGAGACACAGTTTCATCCTTATATATGTGAATACCCAGTTTTCCCATCATCAATTGTTGGGGGATGGGGGACTGTCTTTTTCCCATGTGTTTGACTTTGTCAAAAATCAGGTGGCTATAATTGCACAGGTCCACTCATGGCTCCTCTGTTCTGTCTCATTAATTCCATGTGCTGATTTTTGTTACTATGACGCTAGTGTTGGTTGAAATCAGATATTGCTTTAGCCATTTGATATCATTCATGCATCTGTATGAGTTTTAGGATAGTGCCTGTATTTATGACATCTCAGCGTCCCCTTGATTTCCACATCTCTTCCCCTACTCTAGATATAAGGTTCTCAGTGCAGTTTTCATGTCTATACCTGACTGAACCACCAAACTGGGGAGATCAAACCTAACAAAATATGCATGGCCTTTTCAGTTCCTGAAGGAACAGTATATACAGACTATCCTACTGAGAAACAGGTGTGTAAAGTAAGTGATGATGTTTTTGATACATATTAGCCAAGCCACTCACCTCTCAGGGCAGTCTTCATTGTCAACAACACATAATAGTAGCCATTTGATGACCTATATTTTGGGTGCTGAGCTTGCCTATACTTTTCCGTATTTCTCTCAACTTCTCAATATGATTCATTTCTTTCCTTACTAATTCTCTTTCTCTCTCTTCCTCTCCCTCTCCCTCTCCCTCTTTCTCTCTCTCCCTCTCCCTCTCCCTCTTTCTCTCTCTCCCTCTCTCTCCCTTTCCTGTAGCTTTCCCTCCTTCCCATCCTTATTTTAAACTATCTGAAAGAATAGACATATACAAAATCAACATCCTTTTAGTGACATTGATTTAAAATCTTTTTACTTAAAGACCTTATTTGCTTTATAATCAAACTTTCTCAGCCACGTCTTCTTATATCATGCAGAACAGGTCTTCTTCCAATCACTTCTGTCTGGAACTTACATTGTGCTCAGTCATTATAAGCATGAGTCATTTAGTGACCAGAATCTAGCCCAAGCAAACTAATTTTTTTTCTGAACCAAATAGGTTTATTAATTATTTCCAGGTCGAAGAAAATTCCAAAAACTTCCTATTATATAAGGCATAATGGACTCAGTGATAGGTAGAAATAGTTCTGAGTTAGGAAAAGCATACATTCAGAATTGGCATTTTCAGATTAATATAAGTTGTCACATCGAAGATGTTCTTATAATATCACTGGGCTTATTTTGCATCTACTCGGTGGACTGAGATTCAGAATCATCAAGAAATTTGCATGGCACAAATTAACTAGTACTGCAAATTGGATACAAGTTTAACTATTATCTCATAATCCGCAAGTCTTTAATTAACACCGTGTTGCCTTTTATGATGAAGGGCATAGGTGACTTGACAGGGGGCTGGTATTTAAACAGGGCCAGAGGTGAGAAGGATCTTGTGCTTTGGATAAGCCAGCCTATCCTCGAAGGGCTCATATATTGAATGCTTGGTCCCTGGCACAATCAGTGTTCAAAGAGCACTTGATCGATAAGGGTTCTGTTCTCATCAATGGATTAGTCCATTGCTGAGCTGCAAATCTGAAAAGACTGTTTGGAATAGTGAAGCTGTAGAAGACAGGAAATAGTGTGCTTTGGGAAAAGGGCAGCCTTGTCTCTCGCCCTCTTCTTTCACTGTCTCTGCTTCCTTCCCACTGTGAAGTGAAAAACTTTGCCTCTACCACATGCTTCTTCCCATGATGTCTTGTCTAGCCCTAGCTCCCAAGCAACAAAGCCAAAAGACCATAGACAGAAGCCTAGAGAACTGTCCTGAGAGAGCCAAACTGAATTCTTCCTACATTAAGTTGTTTATGCCCAGTGATGAGAATGTAAGAGAAGCAGACTAACACATCCCACAGATAAGCAGTATGGTGCAGAATAAACCTTGTAAATTGACCTATGGCTAAAAAATTTGAAAAACAAAAAGTTCATCTAATCCATAAAGCCACTTTCTAGAGCTCTAATTAATATTCTTGCTTTAAGCATTCATTTTCTCTTCTCCCAGGTACATGAGTCATTGTGATGCTGGCCCTTCCACCATCTGTCTCTGTAATAACAGCTGCCAAAAATGCAAGGGTTGAAGCTCTTAGCAGGGTGAAGGCACGTTAGTATCAGCAATTGGCTTTAGTATCCTTGTATACAACACACCAATCAAAGAGACTAATTAAACTTCAGTTGAAGCCCAATGGGACTTATTAAAAGAATATCTTGTAAAGCATTTCATTCCACACCATGTATTTGGATAATCCAGAATGGTTTAATTAGGAGATTAAGACCCCATTGAAGTATATTCCAGAACAGAACGGTTTCCATCAAAACTACATAGGGATCACAGTCCTCGGTGGGGAGGCACCATTCCCAGTATCCTCTGCTCTCCCTTTTAATGGATAGATGGCAGCAGCAATTCGCATTTCAATCACTTAAGTCCAAACATGCAGAATAGCTTTCATTGGATCTAGTCTGCCATATCATTGACTGATGAAGCTATACCAATAATTATAAATCTGTTTCCCCACTAACGCATTGAAAATTGTGTCACTGTAGAAATCAGTTATCTGACAAAAATAAAGGTTGTGGGAAAGTTTTGAAGTGGAGTTTTGTGTGGTCCTTTTCAGGTTGTGAATAAGGTACAAACTGAATTAGAGCTAATAGTACCAATTCTGTATCTTGTGCATGGTAGTAGAGTCCAATATCTACACACACATATACAGTGTGAAAATACATTTGAAAGCGTTTTGGGTTTTTGTATGGGTCATATATCCAGAGCTTTAAAACTGTATCTGTGCTCAAGGGTCTTCCCCAGTTTCTTTTCTATTAGCTTCAGAGTGTCTGGCTTTATGTGGAGGTCCTTGATCCATTTGGAGTTGAGCTTAGTACAAGGAGACAAGGATGGATCAATTCGCATTCTTCTGCATGCTGACCTCCAGTTGAACCAGCACCATTTGTTGAAAAAGCTTTCTTTTTTCCATTGGATGTTTTCAGCCCCTTTGTCGAGGATCAAGTAGCCATAGGTGTGTGGGTTCATTTCTGGATCTTCAATCCTGTTCCATTGATCTGCCTGCCTGTCACTGTATCAATACCATGCAGTTGTTAACACTATTGCTCGGTAGTATTGCTTGAGGTCAGGGATACTGATTCCCCCCAGATTTTCTTTTGTTGTTGAGAATAGTTTTAGCTATCCTGGGTTTTTTGTTATTCCAGGTGAATTTGAGAATTGCTCTTTCTAACTCTATGAAAAACTGAGTTGGGATTTTGATGGGTATTGCGTTAAATTTGTATAATGCTTTTGGCAAAATGGCCATTTTAACTATATTAATCCTGCCGATCCATGAGCACTGGAGGTTTTTCCATTTTTTGAGGTCTTCTTCCATTTCCTTCTTCAAAGTCTTCAAGTTCTTGTCATACAGATCTTTCACATGCTTGGTAAGAGTCAACCCAAGGTACTTTATACTGTTTGTGGCTATTTTGAAGGGTGTCATTTCCCTAATTTCTTTCTCAGCCTGCTTATCCTTTGAGTATAGGAAGGCTACTGATTTGCTTGAGTTGATTTTATAACCTGCCACTTTGCTGAAGTTGTTTATCAGCTGTAGGAGTTCTCTAGTGGAGGTTTTTGGGTCACATAGGTAGACTATCATATCATCTGCATATTCTTCCTTTCCAATTTGTATCCCTTTGACCTCCTTATGTTGTCTAATTGCCCGAGCTAGTACCTCAAGTACAATATTGAAAAGATAAGGAGAAAGGGGGCAGCCCTGTCTAGTCCCTGATTTTAGTGGGATTGCTTCAAGTTTCTCTCCATTTAGTTTGATGCTGGCTACCGGTTTGCTATATATTGCTTTTACTATGTTTAGGTATGGGCCTTGAATTCCTGTTCTCTCCAAGACTTTAAGCATGAAAGGATGATGAATTTTGTCAAATGCTTGAGGACATCGGTACAGGGGGAAAGTTCCTGAGCAGAACACCAATAGCTTATGCTCTAAGATCAAGAATTGACAAATGGAACCTCATAAAATTACAAAGTTTCTATAAAGCAAAGGACACCATCATAAGGACAAATCAGCAACCAACAAATTGGGAAGAGATCTTCACCAACCCTTCATCAGATAGAGGACTAATATCCAATATATACAAAGAACTCAAGAAGTTTGACCCCAGAAAACCATAACCCTATTAAAAAATGGGGTACAGAGTTAAACAAAGAATTCTCACCTGGAGAACTTCGGATGGCGGAGAAACATCTTAAAAAATGCTCAACTTCTTTAGTCATCATGGAAATGCAAATCAAAACAACCCTGAGATTTCACCTTACACCAGTCAGAATGGCTAAGATTAAAAACTCAGGAGACAGCAGGTGTTGGCGAGGATGTGGAGAAAGAGGAACACTCCTCCACTGATGGTGGGGTTGCAAATTGGTACAACCACTCTGGAAATCAGTCTGGCGGTGCCTCAGAAAACTGGGCACCTCACTTCTGAAAGATCCTGCTATACCACTCCTGGGCATATACCCAGAGGATTCCCCAGCATGTAATAAGGATATATGCTCCACTATGTTCATAGCAGCCCTATTTATAATAGCCAGAAGCTGGAAAGAATCCAGGTATCCCTCAACAGAAGAATGGATGCAAAAAATGTGGTATATATACACAATGGAGTACTATTCAGCCATTAGAAACAATAAATTCATGAAATTCTTAGGCAAATGGAGAACATCATACTAAGTGAGGTAACCCAGTCTCAAAAGATCAATCATGGTATACATTCACTAATAAGTGGATGTTAGCCTGGAAAACTGGAATACCCAAAACATAATCCACACATCAAATGAGGTACAAGAAGAATGGAGGAGTAGCCCCTGGTTCTGGAAAGACTCAGTGTAGCAGTATAAGGCAAAACCAGAACAGGGAAGTGGGAAGGGGTGGGTGGGAGAGCAGGGGGAGGGAAGGGGGCTTATGTGACTTTTGGGGAGAGGGGGACCAGAAAATGGGAAATCATTTGAAATGTAAATAAAAATATATTGAATAAAATAAAAATACATCGGAAAAAAAAAGAAAAGAAAAAAAAACAAAAACACTGTATCTGTGACCAACACTGAAAGCACAGCAAAAATCAAAATCCAAATTCCAGCTGGGTACAGTGGTACACACCTGTAATTCCAGAATTCTAAAAGCTAGTGGCAGGAGTAACATAAATTTAAGGCTACCCTGGACTATACAGTAAAACTCTTACCACTCCCTCCCTAGAAAACAAGTTCAAATTCCATTCTTTCTTACTCTCTGCTTTAATTCGTGACCTAGGTTCTAACACAGTGTGTCTAATAACACTCAGTATGCAGTATCCAGTATGTAGAACCAAATCTAGCAACCAGCATGTGAGTCTCACAATCTCTCTGATTTTTTAATTTTTTTTTTGGTTATTTTTTTTTTTTTTTGGTTTTTCGAGACAGGGTTTCTCTGTGTAGCCCTGGCTGTCCTGGAACTCACTCTGTAGACCAGGCTGGCCTCGAACTCAGAAATACGCCTGCCTCTGCTTCCCTCACAATCTCTCTAATCATACGCATCTCTATTCTTTCCAAGGAACATGAAACCAGTGGAGACTGGGTGTGGAGACAAAACTGTCCTTGCTGGCTCACATTTATCTAGAAAGGCATTTCTCTCCTTTAAGGTGGATAATCCTCAGACCCATGCGCAGATAAACTTCAGTTGACCCAGCCTTCCAGGTGCTCACAGCTATGGCTTTCAAGCTAGACCAGGTGTTTCTCGGGCTAGAAGTTCATCATTACCAATGGTTTATGAAGTTAGAGTTGGAAGCAATCTGGATGGCCATCAGCTAAAATATGACAGAGGTCCTCCTTGGAAAAGAGCAGTAAGAAGCAATGTAGGCCCAGATTTGTCAAAACCTACTTTAATTATGGTTCTTTAATGCTTCAACCTCCCTACTAGCCAATCACCCACCAAAGGTAGGGGAAATAAAGTGTAATAGGAAACTGGGGTTGTGGACCTTTTTAGAACTAGTTCTTTGTGGTGATTCTAATCTTCATTATCAGCTGCCCAGTCCACTAGCGAAACACCAAGCATGAATCAGTGACAGTGGCTAGACCCAGAAGGAACAGTGAGGTAGTTCCAATTGGCACAAGTCTGTGGAAGCAGTTATAATACCACCAGAAGTTCTTTGGTGTTTATTGCAAGAGCATCATCCACTCTCTATTGGGTTATACTTTCCAAGCATCATGTGACCTCTCAAGCATCCACTCCAGCAAAACATTACGTGCCCTTTCACCACACCGCTTCCAGAAAACCACCACAAATCTGTTCTCAGCAAAACATCCTCTTATAAGACAGTTTCCAGAAAAACATCACGTGATGCGACTGAGTCTCCAAAGAAACCAGAAATTCCCACTTTAAAGCAACAGCCAGTAGAAGTGCAGAACAACACAAATAAGTCTTTGAAATGTAAGTTCAGGAGTAGCTAGGGGAAGGTCAGGGATCAAGATGTATAACACAATGTCATCATATGAATAAAAGCATGTGTACATAAAATAATACACGTTTTACAAAGTACACACTAAGAAGAATACATATTAAACACATAAAATTATGGGGAATGGGAAATGAAATTGCCATAAAACATGAATCACCAGAAGGAAATACACATGCACAAACACAGGTATACAAAAGAGGGAAGAGTTGCAGGAGCCAAAGATGACAGTGGACCACAGTTTGAGGAATACTGTTACTTCACTGTATTTTGAAGATCCAAGTTAAAAGAAGAATTTTCAATGTATCACTTAGAGGAGAATGTGAAGGGACTAGACAGGTTAATGCACTTAATTTTTTTTCCTCAAGGCCAAAGCAGTTCAGATTAAGTAAAATAAGGTTTAAGACCATCGATACTGTAATTCAAAAATTCATTTTTTTAATATTTTTATTTTTCTAAGTTCTTTTTTTACATTCCAAATGATTTCCCCTTTCCTGGATCCCCACTCCCCATATCTCCCTGGGTACATTTGAGTTACCAGAAGGACCACACCATCCCAGAACTCCTAATATGCTATATCTAGGGTAGGTTCTTAATTGTACATTTTAAACATGTCCCTTGTGATATAGATGCTTGCTGATCAGAGACCAAACTTTAAGAACAATGATTTTAAATATAACTATTAAGTGGTAAATCCACATAGAAGAAACTATCCACGTAGAATGGGACTTCTCTGAATTACAAATTAGAAAGCATAAGGGAGAGGGGAATTTCCTTTGTAATTTGGGTCATTTTCTCTTCCTATTATAATTTATATTCAAGATATTTGTTACATTGGAATGAAGTGAATGGGTGAGTCGGCATCATCAAAAATATTTAATAGATGCCCCCCCCAAAAAAGAAGAAGATAGAATTTCTTTCTCCCCAAGCAGTCTGCATAGCACCTTCCTGGTCATTAACAGAAGGATTTTGCCACGTTCAGTGAGCAAAGAATGACTTGCCCTTAGCAGTAGAGTCTTATCATCAAGTTCTGGTGAACATCCAAGAGCAATGGCAACATATTCTTTTCAAGGACTCTGAGACTCTCCTGCCCATCAGTCCGAAGTGAGGCCCCACATCTCCTTCCCTTGGGGCTCAGAAACAGCATTTAAGAGGAAAGGAAAGACAGTAAGAGCCAGAGATCAGAGAGAATGACTGAAAAATAGTATCTCGTGAACATGATGGGGCCATTGGACACATGTTGAGCTGATAGCAGCGTGGGTGCCTGCACAAGACACACACAAGACCAAGCCAATCAATACTCCAGAGTCACTCTAGAGTCAGAAGGGCCTCAAGACTCCTCATCCCTATCTGAGGAATTATTGACATTTTCTCAGGGAATGGTCTCCTGTGGATTGCCTATTTTCCAGTGGATAGCCCTATACCTGTGTTAGGGGTTCGGGGGGACACCATTTGGACTCTAAATTATAAAGAAAACAGAAGGGTATGAAGTTGGAAAAAGAACACTAAAGAGGGTCAGACAGAAATTGGGTGGATGAGGGAAGGGTAAATATGACCAAATACACTGTACAAAATTCTCAATGAAAATATAAATAAAATGAAATTCTTAAAGATAGAAATGCACAAAATAAAAAGGGAAATAACTACAAAATATTATTTCAATTAATATTAAAATATTATTTTCAGGTAATATTACCTTCAAGGATTTCAGACTTTTGATATAGTGATCAAAAGCACATAAAGCAAAGGCTGTTAAGTTCTAACCATGCTATGATGAGGCACTGTCTCAGAAAGTCTGTGAGACAGAAATATTCCTTCATGTGAGAACACTTTTATAATATTTTCTTTGGAGTGTATTGCATACATGTGGTGTTCACACATATGTGTGCATGTTTACATGTATGTGGTCATGTGCACACATGAGTGTGTGTGCATATGTCTATGTGTTTGCTCATAGAAGTAGAGTCTTGAGACTGATGTGTCTTCCTCTGTCACTATCCAATTAGTATTTTGAGGCAGGCTCTGTCTCACAGATCACACTTTCAAATAGTCTGACTAGTCAGCTAGTTTCCAGGATTCTCTACCATTGTCTATAACAGGAAACCCCAGACTCAGCTGGCTTTCACATGAGTTCTGGGAATTAACCCCTGACCCCTCACACTTGATCCACTGAGAGAATCCTCCAGCCTCCATGATATTATTTGCCACAGAAAAAATAGAAAATCAATTCAGACCTTTGTCTAATCGAAGTAATAAATTATCCTCGTATTTTGGGGTAAAAAATGTTATTTTTCACCTTTATGGCTTAATGTCAATAGCAGCATGAAATTTTATGCCTGGCATTACACGTGTTTAAACCTCTATCATTTTCTTTCATAATGGAAAAATAAGATTTCCATGGAGTTCCAGATTTCTTCACGAAAGAGTCTCAACCTAGTCTCCGATGGGCTGCACTCCTGAAGCCTGCCAGCATTCTTACTGACGTGATGTTTAGGGAGGGTTCCTTACCTTTTCACTCATAGGGTTTTTATGTCAAACTGACAGTAAATTCATGTCAGTCTCGGTGTTTTCACTCCACACCAGTAAGGTGAAAGCCAATTATGCTAAATTTGGCTTTTTGCACTGCTTCTCTTAGGAGTTATTACTTTGAGTATGACTAGGTTACAAAGGTCGGTACAACTCACTTCTTAAAGTTAGAATATTTATTACTCATTTTACATCATTTTCCTTATTTTTTATTTAATTTACATCCCAGGTACAGCCCCCTTTCTCCTCTCCTCCCAGTCCCACACTCACTAGTCCCTCCCCCATTATACCCTCCCCCTCTCCTCAGAGAAAGTGAAGCCCCTGGGACATCAAGGGCCAACCAATGAGTCTAGCTAGGCAAAGGGGATCCAATGGCAGGCAACAGAATCTGAGACAGCCCTCACTTTATCTGTGCTGTCTGGAAATCAGCAGTTCAGTTCACAGGCCAGCAGCAGCTCAGTCTACTCTCAGACACTTCACAGATACACCAGCAGTCTGGCTCCCTGACATTGGGATAGCAAACCACAAATCAGCAGCAGTAGCAATACCTAGCAGAGACAGCCAGATTTTCTTTTCTGGTCCAGTCTAATTGGTGTTCTATAAGCTTCTTGTATGTTTATAGGCATCTCTTTCTTTAGCTGGGGACCTTTTTCTTCTAAGATTTTGTTGAGACTATTTTCTGGACCTTGTAGCTAGGACTCTGCCTTCTTCTATTCCTATTAATCTTAGGTTAGTTCTTTTCATGATATCCCAGATTTCCTGGATGTTTTGTGTCAAGGATTTTTTAGGTTTAACATTTTCTTTGATTTATCAATTTCTTCTATTATAGTTTTTTATACCCGAGATTCTCACTTCCATTTCCTATATTCTGTTGATGATACTTGCATCTGTAGTTCCTGTTATCTTCCTTAAGTTTTCCATCTCCAGGATTTCTTCAGTTTGTGATTTCATTTTTGCTTCTATTTCCACCTTCAGGTCTTGCAGAGTATTTCTTATTTCCTTCACTTGGTTAATTGTGGTTTCCAGTATTTCTTTATTTGTTTCCTCTTTAAAGGCCTCTATCATCTTTGTAAGATTGGTTTTAAGGTCATTTTCTTGCGTTTTGGTTGTGTTATGATAACCAAGGCTTGCTGTAATAGGGTATCTGTGCTCTGGAGGTGTAATAGTGCCTTGGCTTTTGTTTTGAGGGTCTTTAGCTGTCTAGATGGCTTTGTTCACCAGATGTAACTGTTGTAGTAGGTATTAGGAAGGGGGCTAGCCTCAGTGGTCTTCATGTGGTAGGCCTCTGATGATTAACCTTGGGCTGTACAGCTCCAGACCTGCATGTCTGTATGGTTCAGGAGCCACAAGTCTGGTGAAAGTTGGCAGAGAGCTGGCAAGACAATGGAGGTTCCCCCACCCCACCCCTGATCGAGGCTGATCAGGAGAGCTTGGCTTGGCCCAGAGGACTCAGTGAGCAGGGAAGAAGGGTCTGGGTAGGGAAGTTAACCTGTATGGTTCAGACTCAGCAGGTCTGATGAAGGTAGGAGGAAAGGTGGCAGTAGAATGGAGGTCCAGAGGGGATGGTAGGCTACTTAGAGCAGCTTGACAAGTCCAGAGGACTCGGTGAGCAGGGAACTATGTCTCGATGACTTATTCACCAGTGAGAGCCTTTGAGTGCTGAAGCCTCCCCCTATTAACATTTGGGGTTCAATGTGTGACTTAAGCTTTAGTAATATTTCTTTTTACAGATGTGGCTGCTCTTGCATTTGGGGAATAGATATTCAGAATTGAGGCATCATCTTGGTGGATTTTTCCTTTGAAGAAAATGTGTCCTTTTCCATCTCTTTTGATTAAAGTTCATTAAATGTCTGTTTTATCAGATATTAGAACAGCCATTCCAGCTTACTTCTTTGGTATGTTTGCTATAAAAACTGCTTTCCAGTTCTTTATTGTAAGGTAATGTCTATTTTTGTTGCTGCGTTGTGTTTCTTGTACGCAGCAGAATGAAGGATGCTGTTTTCTCATCCATTTTCATCATTCGTGTATTTTTATTGGGGAATTGAGTTCATTAGTGTTGAGAGATATTAATGACCAACATTTTGCTAGTGTAAGGTTATTTATTTCTTGTGTTTTCTTGCATATAGTTAGCCTCCTTCAGTTGGATTTTCCTTCTAGTTTCTGTGGGGCTAGATTTGTGTCTAGATATTGTTTAAATTTGGTTTTATTATGGAATATCTTGTTTTCTCCACCTATGGTAATTAAAAATTTTACTTGGTATAGTAGTCTGGGATGATTGTTTTTGCTTGTTTGTTTTTTGTTTATTTTTGGTGTCTTAGAGTCTGCAAGATATCTATTCAGACTCTTCTGGGTTTTACAGTATCTGTTGAGAAGTCAGGTGTAATTCTGATAGGTCTGCTATTATATGTTACTTGGCATTTTCCCTTGCAGATTTTAATATTCTTTCCTTGTTATGCACATTTAGAGTTTTTATTATTATGTGGTAGGAGGAATTTCTTTCCTGGTCCAATCTATTTAGTGTTTTGCAAGCTTCTTATATGTATATAGGTATATCTTTCTTTAGGCTGGGAAAACTTTCTCCTATGATTTTGTTGAAAATATTTCCTAGACCTTGTACCTGGGAATCTTTTCCTTCTTCTATTCCTATTATTCTTAGATTTGGACTTTCATAGTGTCCCATATTTCTTGGATGTTTTATGCCATGAACTTTTAGATTTAGCATTTTCTTTAATAGATGTATCGATTTCTTCTATCATATCTTCTATGCCAGAGATTTTCCATCTCTTGTAGTTGGTGGTGGTGGTTTATTTTGGGGGGAGAAGTATACTGTAGTTTATGTTCTCTTCACTAGGTTTTTCATCTCTAGGATTACCTCATTTGTCTTTTCTTTATTACTTCTATTTCTATTTTCAGTTCTTAAACAATTTTATTCATTTCCTTCACCTGTTTGATTGTATTTTCCTGTATTTTTAGTTAATGTATTCATTTCCTTCTTAGAGACTTCTATCATCTCTGTAAGATTGGATTTAAGGTAATCTTATGTGTCTGCTGAGTTAGGATATCCAGGATTTGCTGGGTGGTGCCATAATGTCCTGGCCCTTGTTGGCTGTGTTCTTACACTTTTCTTTAAACATCTGATTGTCCCTGGTATTGGCTCCATGTTCCGGATGTCAACAGGACTCCTCAGAAAGTCAAGGAGAGGCTGCTCCAGCTGAAGGGCCATCAGCAGTGGAACCAAGGCGTCACAGGGACCAGTTAGGCCCTGCGCCCACGACCACTGACCTTCGCTGACCAGCCGGGCAGCAAGCAGCTGCAGTTGTGCGGCGCCTTTCCTGCACGGAGGCCACTTCAGAACTCGGCCTCCCACCAGTCAGGAGAGGTGCATCCATCTTGGTTCCGTACTCCAGGGATCGGACTGAGGTACACAAACATAATCCGAGGCCAACACCTCGGTGGTCTGAGCCCGACGGGCGTTGGCCTGCACCCAGGCCCTGGGCGGGTCGGGGGGGTCATCGGGGTGCCAACCCAGGCAGGAGGTTTTTTTGCCCAGGCCTGCGAGCGCGCCGCCGCCATTTTGCCTGCAGGACGACAGAGAGCTCAGGCGGGCAGACCTGTAACAGGCATAGCCTAAGGCTAACAAAGCGGGGGTCCAGGCCCCAAAAGGCACAGGACTGACCCCAAGAACTGGGCGGCTTGGTGGGCCATCTGTGAGTCAACCCGCCCAGGTGATTGTTAGCAAAGCAGACTCTCCCGGCGCTTTCAGGGAGTGCGGGCACACACGCCCGCCATCCTAGTCACCTGGCAGACCCAATTAACAGTCATATCCCTAGGGGAACTTTGCTCGGACCTTGGCCTCCCAGGCTTTTGCCTGGACTCAGGGACTGGGCGGCCAGGCTAACCTTGTGTGCGACAGCCCGGTTGGCGGATCGGCTGCCCAGCGGAGTGAGCGGAACACAGGGGAGGTCACAGTAGCATACACCGTCGGCACTCCCTGGGAGTGCACACGGGCTCCATCTGCTCCACAGACACAATCTGGGGCAAGGCCTCAGGCA
This sequence comes from Apodemus sylvaticus, assembly GCF_947179515.1. Classification (NCBI taxonomy): domain Eukaryota; kingdom Metazoa; phylum Chordata; class Mammalia; order Rodentia; family Muridae; genus Apodemus; species Apodemus sylvaticus. Next base: position 113,159,766 of record NC_067472.1, read on the forward strand.
GAAGCCCTTAGCTCTACTCTCTCCGCTTCCGGATCCAGATCAGTCTGGGCGGCAGCATTACATCTCCAAGTGTAAGCTTGGAGTGGCTAGCTGGGCTTCCGGGCAGCCAGCTGGGAGAAGTCAGTGTGCTCCAGTGAATCCAGCGGGCCCCAGCAGGAGCCTTCGGGTGCCTGCTTTGGGATCAGAACAGCCTGGGCAGCAGCACACTGTCTACAAGCAGTGCAGGAGGTAAGCTGTGCACCAGAGGCCAACTGGGAAGGGGCAGCTTGCACTGGTGAGTCCAGCACTGAGAAGATAAACTAACACCAGTGAGAACTAGATGGCAAAAGGCAAACGCAGGAACGTCACTAACAGAAATCAAGGCAATATGGCAACATCTGAACCCAATTCTCCTCTACCAACATGTCCTGGATACCCCAGCACACCAGTAAAACAAGATTTGGATTTAAAATCACTGGTCATGATGCTGGTACAGGAACACATGAAGGTCATACATAAAGAAATTCAGGAGAAAATGGATCAAAAGTTAGAAGCCCTTGCAAGGGAAACACAAAAATCATTGAAAGAAATCCAGGAGAATACAAAAGCCAACAAGGAGGATATGCAAAAAACACTTAAAGAAATACAGGAGAACTTTGGTCAACAGGCTGAGGTCATGAAAGACGAAACACAAAAAGCTCTTAAAGAAATACAGGAGAACTTTGGTCAACAGGCTGAGGTCATGAAAGACGAAACACAAAAATCTCTTAAAGAATTACAGGAAAACACAAACATGCAAGTGAAGGAGCTAAGCAAAACCATCCAGGATCTAAAATCAGAAGTAGAAACAACTAAGAAAACTCAAAGGGAGACAACTTTGGAGATAGAAAGCCTTGGGAAGAAATCAGGGGACAGAGATGCAAATATCAACAACAGAATACAAGAGATAGAAGAAAGAATCTCAGATGCTGAAGACTCCATAGAAACCATGGACTCAACAGTTAAAGAAAATGCAAAATGCAAAAAGCTTGTAACCCAAAATATCCAGGAAATCCAGGACACAATGAGAAGACCAAACCTAAGGATTATAGGCATAGATGAGAGTGAAGATTTACAACTTAAAGGGCCAGCAAACATCTTCAATAAAATTATGGAAGAAAACTTCCCTAACCTAAAGAGAGAGATGCCCATGAATATACAAGAAGCCTACAGAACTCCAAACAGACTGGACCAGAACAGAAGTACTTCCCGTCACATAATAATCAAAACACCAAATGTTCTAAACAAAGAAAGAATACTAAAGGCAGTAAGAGAAAAAGGCCAAGTAACATATAAAGGAAGACCTATCAGAATCACAGCAGACTTTTCACCTGAGACTATGAAGGCTAGAAGGTCCTGGGCAGATCTCATGCAGACTCTAAGAGAACACAAATGCCAACCAAAACTACTATATCCAGCAAAACTCTCAATCACCATAGATGGAGAAACTAAGATATTTCATGACAAAACCAAGTTTACCCAATATCTATCCACAAACCCGGCCCTAAAAAGGATAATAGGAGGACAACACCAATACAAGGAGGGAAACTTCACCCTGGAAAAAGCAAGATAGTAACCTTTCATCAACCCCAAAAGAAGTTAAGCATTAAAATTTAAAAAATAACGTCAAAAATGATAGGAAGTAACAATCACTATTCCTTAATATCTCTTAACATCAATGGACTTAATGCCCCAATAAAAAGACACAGACTAACTGAATGGATACGTAAACAGGACCCTACATTTTGCTGCTTACAGGAAACACACCTCAGGGTCAAAGACAAACACTACCTTAGAGTAAAAGGCTGGAAGACAATTTTACAAGCAAATGGTCTCAGGAAACAAGCTGGAGTAGCCATTTTAATATCAGATAAAATTGACTTTCAACCCAAAGTCATCAAAAGAGACCCTGAGGGACACTTCTTGCTGGTCAAAGGAAAAATACAAAAAGAAGAACTGTCAATCCTGAACATCTATGCACCAAATGCAAGGGCACCCTCTTTCGTAAAAGAAACTTTATTAAAACTAAAAGCACACATTGCACCTAACACAATAATTGTGGGTGACTTCAACACTGCACTTTCCTCAATGGACCGATCAGGAAAACAGAAACTAAACAGGGACACAATGAAACTAATTGAAGCTTTGGACCAATTAGATTTAACAGATATATATAGAACATTCTATCCTAAAACAAAAGAATATACCTTTTTCTCAGCACCTCATGGTACCTTCTCCAAAATCGACCATATAATTGGTCACAAGACAGACCTCAACAAATATAAGAAGATCGAACTAATCCCATGCCTCCTATCTGATCACTATGGAGTAAAAGTAGTCTTCAATAGCAACAGAAACAACAGAAAGCCCACATACACGTGGAAACTGAACAATACTCTACTCAATGATACCTTGGTCAAGGAAGAAATAAAGAAAGAAATTAAAGACTTTTTAGAACACAATGAAAATGAAAACACAACATACCCAAATCTATGGGACACAATGAAAGCAGTGCTAAGAGGAAAACTCATAGCCCTGAGTGCCTCCAAAAAGAAAATGGAGAGAGCATACATTACCAGCTTAATGACACACCTGAAAGCCTTAGAACAAAAAGAAGCTATTTCGCCCAGGAGGAGTAGAAGGCAGGAAATCATCAAACTCAGGGCCGAAATCAATCAAGTAGAAACAAAGAGAACCATACAAAAAATCAACAATACCAGGAGCTGGTTCTTTGAGAAAATCAACAAGATAGATAAACCCTTAGCCAGAATGACCAAAGGGCACAGAGAAAGTATCCAAATTAACAAACTTAGAAATGAAAAGGGAGATATAACAACGGAAACTGAGGAAATCCAAAAAATCATCAGATCCTACTACAAGAGCCTATACTCAACACAACTGGAGAATCTGGAGGAAATGGACAATTTCCTTGACAGATACCAAATACCAAAATTAAATCAGGACCAACTAGACCATCTAAACAGTCCCATAATGCCTAAAGAAATAGAAGGAATCATAGAAAGTCTTCCAACCAAAAAAAGCACAGGACCAGATGGCTTCAGTGCAGAATTCTACCAGACCTTCAAAGAAGAGTTAACACCAATACTCTTCAAACTATTCCACAAAATAGAAACAGAAGGAACACTACCCAATTCCTTCTACGAAGCCACAATTACGCTGATACCAAAGCCACACAAAGATCCAACAAAGAAAGAGAACTTCAGACCAATTTCCCTTATGAACATCGATGCAAAAATACTCAATAAAATTCTTGCCAACCGAATCCAAGAACACATCAAAACGATCATCCACCATGATCAAGTAGGCTTTATCCCAGGAATGCAGGGTTGGTTCAATATACGGAAATCCATCAATACAATCCACTACATAAACAAACTCAAAGAACAAAACCACATGGTCATTTCATTGGATGCTGAAAAAGCATTTGACAAAATTCAGCATCCCTTCATGCTTAAAGTCTTGGAGAGAACAGGAATTCAAGGCCCATACCTAAACATAGTAAAAGCAATATACAGCTAACCGGTAGCCAGCATCAAACTAAATGGAGAGAAACTTGAAGCAATCCCACTGAAATCAGGGACCAGACAAGGCTGCCCCCTTTCTCCTTATCTTTTCAATATTGTACTTGAGGTACTAGCTCGGGCAATTCGACAACATAAGGAGGTCAAAGGGATACAAATTGGAAAGGAAGAAGTCAAACTATCATTATTTGCAGACGACATGATCGTCTACCTAAGTGACCCAAAGATCTCCACTAGAGAGCTCCTACAGCTGATAAACAACTTCAGCAAAGTGGCAGGTTATAAAATCAACTCAAGCAAATCAGTGGCCTTCCTATACTCAAAGGATAAGCAGGCTGAGAAAGAAATTAGGGAAATGACCCCCTTCACAATAGCCACAAACAGTATAAAGTATCTTGGGGTGACTCTTACCAAACATGTGAAAGATCTGTATGACAAGAACTTCAAGACTCTGAAGAAGGAAATGGAAGAAGACCTCAAAAAATGGGAAAACCTCCCATGCTCATGGATCGGTAGAATCAATATAGTTAAAATGGCCATTTTGCCTAAAGCACTATACAGATTCAATGCAATACCCATCAAAATCCCAACTCAATTCTTCACAGAGTTAGAAAGAGCAATTATCAAATTCATCTGGAACAACAAAAAACCCAGGATAGCTAAAACTATTCTCAGCAACAAAAGAAAATCTGGGGGAATCAGTATCCCTGACCTCAAGCAATACTACAGAGCAATAGTGTTAAAAACTGCATGGTATTGGTACAGTGACAGGCAGGAGGATCAATGGAACAGGATTGAAGATCCAGAAATGAACCCACACACCTATGGCCACTTGATCCTCGACAAAGAGGCTGAAAACATCCAATGGAAAAAAGATAGCCTTTTCAACAAATGGTGCTGGTTCAACTGGAGGTCAGCATGCAGAAGAATGCGAATTGATCCATCCTTGTCTCCTTGTACTAAGCTCAAATCCAAATGGATCAAGGACCTCCACATAAAGCCAGACACTCTGAAGCTAATAGAAAAGAAATTGGGGAAGACCCTTGAGGACATCGGTACAGGGAGAAAGTTTCTGAACAGAACACCAATAGCGTATGCTCTAACAGCAAGAATTGACAAATGGGACCTCATAAAATTACAAAGTTTCTGTAAGGCAAAGGACACCATCAAGAGGACAAATCGGCAACCAACAAATTGGGAAAAGATCTTCACCCATCCTACATCAGATAGAGGGCTAATATCCAATATATATAAAGAACTCAAAAAGTTAGACTCCAGAAAACCAAACAACCCTATTAAAAAATGGGGTACAGAGTTAAACAAAGAATTCTCACCTGAAGAATTTCGGATGGCGGAGAAGCATCTTAAAAAATGCTCAACTTCATTAGTCATTAGGGAAATGCAAATCAAAACAACCCTAAGATTTCATCTTACACCAGTCAGAATGGCTAAGATTAAAAACTCAGGAGACAGCAGGTGTTGGAGAGGGTGTGGAGAAAGAGGAACACTCCTCCACTGCTGGTGGGGTTGCAAATTTGTACAACCACTCTGGAAATCAGTCTGGCGGTTCCTCCGAAAACTGGGTACCTTACTTCCAGAAGATCCTGCTATACCACTCCTGGGCATATACCCAGAAGACTCCCCACCATGTAATAAGGATACATGTTCTACTATGTTCATAGCAGCCCTATTTGTAATTGCCAGATGCTGGAAAGAACCCAGGTATCCCTCAACAGAAGAGTGGATGCAAAAAATGTGGTATATCTACACAATGGAGTACTATTCAGCCATTAGAAACAATGAATTTATGAAATTCTTAGGCAAATGGATGGAGCTAGAGAATATCATACTAAGTGAGGTAACCCAGACTCAAAAGGTGAATCATGGTATGCACTCACTAATAAGTGGATATTAACCTAGAAAACTGGAATACCCAAAACATAATCCACACATCAAATGAGGTACAAGAAGAAAGGAGGAGTGGCCCCTGGTTCTGGAAAGACTCAGTGAAACAGTATTCAGCAAAACCAGAACGGGGAAGTGGGAAGGGGTGGGTGGGAGGACAGGGGAAGAGAAGGGGGTTTGCAGGACTTTCGGGGAGTGGGGGGGCTAGAAAAGGGGAAATCATTTGAAATGTAAATAAATTATATCGAATAAAAAAAAAAGAAAAAAAAAAAAAGAAAGAAAGTCAAGGAGAGCCATGGGCCAGAAAATGCATCTCAAGGAACAGGACTCTGTTCACCTCTGCTGGCCCCAGAGACACCTGGCAGGTAGGGTACTGGCTGGGGAGTCTAAGCTGAATGTTCCTGGGACCCAAAAAGGCTCCCTGGGACTATGGGATGAGCCATGGACTAGATGATGGAGTTCGGGGGACCATGCACAACTCACCTCTTCTTGCTGTGCTCCAGATGAACTCGGCCGGCCTTTACATTTTTATGTATTTCTTTCTTTGTTGTTTCATAAATATCTAAATTTAAAGACACTTCCAAATCAGATGTCTCTAATTTCACCTTCCTTTTATTAAAATGCCCCCACTTACTAGAGATGCAGTCCAAATGATATCACAAGACCATATCACAAAGAGGAAATGTGTAAAATACATTAAGAATTGGATCAGCTTCCAAGTCAGCAAGTATATCCCTGACAGAATTGAAATTCAATCTTGACAAAGCAAGAGTAAAAGCTGAATTTCACTTATAATTTTGCACATCTAAAGGTCTAGAGCAAATGAAAGACTCTTGACTTGGTGAACTTCAAACTTATTTCTCCTTGTCTCCATTTTTCCTGCACCAGGCACCATGACCAGACACTCTTGCAATACAACCCCAGACCCTACATCATTTCACAGCTGTTCAGTGGTGTAGAAGCATTTCCAGAAACCAGAGCAACACTGCAGTATTTACCCAATCAAATACTTAAATTAACCCTAGTGGTAGGAATGCATTCCTCGCTACCCACATCAATATTCTGGGTTCCCAAATGAAACACACACACACACACACACACATAACCGTTATATTTTGATATGCCTAAAACAGCTCAATGTCTGGGTCACTTCCTAACCTCCACATGGCTAATCCACCTCCCTCCAATTTTCCCATGTTATTACTTATTAAATTCTATATTCCATCTTTGCTGCCCTGGACCCAGTCAGGCAGCCCTCTAGGGGGCGCTCTTCTCCAGCTCCTACATCGCAGTTGTGCTCTGTCCCTCACCTTCTCAGGTGTGGTGTCTTCCCTGTCCTTCTCCCTGCATCTCTGATCTCTCTCCTTCCCTCCTTTTTCTCTATCCTTAGCCTGGGAATCCTAAAAGTCCCACCTCTGTCTGTCCCGCCCATCCATGGGCTGTTGGTATTTTTATTTACTGATCAGAACCAAGTAGGCAAAGTTTGGGGGACCCAAATTAACATTAAAAACAAAAGTAGCTGCACAATATCAGCAGAGCTAGTGACCATTTATTTAACTTCACAGGAGGTCGAGAAATAGAAACGAAAGTGGCCACCGCCTGTAGCCAGGGGACTTCCAGCAGTGGGAGGGTGGGGGGGAGTCAACCCTCCCTCAGAACTTTCAACTGAAAATTTGCCCTGCCTACAAAATGTGAAGAGATAAAGGTGAAGCAGAGACTAAGGGGACAGCCGACCAATGACCCAGCTTCATCCCATAAGAGAGAACTAACCCCTGACATTATTAGTCATACTCTGCTGTGCTTGCAGACCTAGCATAACTGTCTCCTGAGAGGCTTCTTCCAGCAGCAGATGAAAACAGATGCAGAGATACACAGCCAAACATCAGGAGGAGCTCAGGGAGTCTTGTGGAAGAGAGGGTGGTAGAGTTGGGGGAGCTGGAGGGACCAAGGACAATACAAGAAGACCTACAGAGTCAAATAACCTGGGTCCGCGAGCACTCACAAAGACCAAACCACTAAAAGGCATGCTGGGGCTGGACCTAGACCCTCTACCATTTGGAGCAGATGTGCAGCCTGGTCTTCATGTGGGTCCCCTAACCACTGCAGCAGGGCTGTCTCTGACACTGTTGCCTGCCAGAGGATCCCATTCCCCTAACTGGACTGCCTGGTTAGGCCTCAGTTGGAGAGGATGTGCTTTGTCCTGCTGGGACTGGATGTCCCAGGGCAGGGTGGTACCCATGTGGGGGGTGGGCTCCCCTTCTCTGAGGAGAAGAGGAGGTGGTAAAGGATGGAAGGTTTAGTGAGGCAGGGACCGGGAGTAGAAGGCAGAGGGGACTGTGATCAGCTTGTAAAGGAAATAAATTAATTAATGGGGAAGAGCACAGAGGCAAAACAAAGTTCAAACTAAAGGTATTTTTACTAACCTTCTCATTATCCAGATCCTCAAAGCGAGTGTAGCCTGTCCAATATCATCAAACACAAAGTAAAAGGTTATGGAGGGCAAGGACAGTGCTCTGACAAATCCATGGGATTTAAAACTTTCTTTTGTACATTTCACACACAGTTAATTATTACAACACAATGCTGGAGGGTGACACAAATACACCCAAACATACACCAACCCAAGACCTCAGAAATGTCCTCGGAACTGAGGGTCCCTGAAAAGAGCACACTGTTGCTTCATGGAAGTCTCTCTCTGATCCCTACTGTTAACTTAATCAGTCTTGGTTCAGGAAACTCTAGCTGCTGGAACAAATAAACACAAAGGACAGATGACAGTCAAAGCCCATTGGAGCTTGGTATCTATAAAGTCCAAAGGAAGTTTTCTTCCCTGGAGGGCAGCTTTTATCTAAGAAGTTGGAGCCTGTGATTGTTGCTTTTATATTGCTGTGACCGCAATGACTGAGAAACAACCTCAGAGAGGAAAGACTGATTTTGGTTCTCTGTTTCAGTGGATTCATTCATTACCGGAAGGCAAGCAGGAGGAAACCAAAGAAGGAGAGAAGGGGGTCCAGACCAACATTTATTTAATCTGTCCAAGCCCCATCCATAGCAGCTTACCTCCTTCAGCTATTCCCTGGCTCCTAAAAGCTCCATGCTGTCCCAAAATAGTGCCACCAGCAAAGGAATCAATTGCTCAAAGCACGAATCTGTGGGGAGAGATTTTAAATGCAAACCACAAGAAACAAATATATTCCACCTTGTGGCTCCAACTTTAAGACATGAATTCTAAAACTGCTGTGCCTGCTGTACCAAACCACAGAAGAAAGAGCCTGGTGGGTGGCAAGGAGCAGAGCTGAATGTTGTCCAGACTTGCAGTGGAAGTGTCCTTCCCATTTTTTTGTCACCTCAACTCAGATGCACCAACCTGGTCCAGCACAAACCAGGATCTTGGGGCCGAGATCCGAAGACTGAGGTCAAAAGAAGAGAATTTGGACAGCCGTATCAATCCTTGTTTAGTGGTTGCCCAGAAAGAAATGTGTTTATCAACTGAAGGAAACAATAAACAATCACAAAACAAACAAGCAGCATGTGTGTCATATCCAAACCAAGACCCAAGAGACTAGATAGAGTCATTTTCTAGTGAGACCACAAGATGGCTCTGTAGGGCTTTGGAGTCTCCAAGTTTTGCTCCGCTGTCCTTTGCAGTGAAGCAAGATAAAGGGATTTTTCCAGTGGGCTAAGCAGAGATATAAACGGCCCTATTCTTCTAAACCTAGCTCAAAGAATTGATCTGGGCCTGCCTCCACCTCGGGAAGATTAGCAACTGGAGAGAAAGAGAAGTCAGTGAGGTTAAGCTGAGCGTGGGGCTGCCCGCTGAGAGCAGACCCTGTGTGTGCAAAGGCTGGCGGCAGCTCGAGCTCTGCCCTAGAATGCTCAATGGAGCATAGCCCTTGGCTACCTTGTTTCATTTCCTGTGGAATGGATACATAATGCTACTTTAATTTAAAGCATTTCTTCAGCTTCTCCAGGTGCTTTTACAAACATCTTCTGCTTTAGTCTGATCCCATCCAAGTGAGGTCCCGCTGCATGCAGCCAGAGAAACAAAAAGAGACTTAAAGGATAATTTGCCAAGATCTGAGGCAAGTAAATCAACCACCATTGCTCTGTGATGAATTTTATCAAACTTGCCAGTGTTGTAACTTCTTTGTTTCTCATTAGACCCACGTGAGCAGGGTGAGGGCTGGCCTTGCTAGACTCCCTGTGTGTCCACTGCAGAGATGGGGAGAACTGAGATTCCGTCAGAGCTAAGCGACCTTCCCATTTGGGCAACAGTAGGACTTATAATCTACATTTCTGAATTTCCTCTTAAAATGAGCTTTTTAATATTAACACTGTCATTCAATAAAGGGGCTAATTCTCCCCACTTGCTGTAAGCTACACTATATAAATATTTAAATTATTTTCAAGTGTCCCCAACGGAGGATCTTGAGGGTGGTCCGGAGGAGCTGAAGGGGTTTACAGCCCCATGGGAAGAACAGTGACTTCAGACACCCAGACACCCCAAGACTCTCAGGGACTGAACCATCAACCAAGGGGTACACATGGATTCAGCCAAAAATGTGGCAGAGGAATGCCTTGTTGGGCATCAGTGGGAGGAGTGGTCTTTGGTCAGGTAAAGGCTCAATAGATGCCCCAACAAAGGGAAACAGATGGAGGGGGAAGTGTGTCGGTAGAGGGTGGTATACATGGAGGCAGGGGGTGGGAGGAGGGTTGGGAATCTTTGGGGAGGGGGCTTTTGGGAGGGGGAAATTGGGAAAGGTTTTACCATTGGCAATGTAAATGAAGAAGATACTCAATAAAAAAAGAAAAGAAAAAATATTTTTAAGTGTTTAGAAAAAAATCTTTCCCTCTCTTCATTTAAACATTATTCTATGATTTTGGCCAATGTGAAAATTAAGTCAAAAAATAAAATAAAATAAATAAAATAAAATAAAATAAAATGAGGTGGAGGATTCAGAGTTTAAGAAAGTAGCCAGGCGCTCCAGTGTGCCTCCACAAAAAACGTCTGGGCAGAACACTGATTTTAGTGCCCTGTTCTCCAAGTGGTTCAGCTACAGAAGACAGGGGCCAAGGGCTCTTTGTCCAGCCCTCTCACCTCGCGGGAATAAAACACAGAGAGCAGACTAGAAGTAGGATTCTTATCCCCAAGATAGGATCTAGCTCTAAACTTCTACCTCAGTTATTGCAAATCAAGTATCACCCATGAGGAGCTGATGAGAAGGCTCAACCGCTCTTCCAGGAGACCTGAATTTGATTCCCAGCACCCATATGTTAGCTCTCAACTATCTGTAATTCCAGTTCCAGGAGATCCAACACCAGGCAATGTCTGTTGTGAGCCGACCTTGGAGCAAAACACTCATACACAAAATAAAATACATAAGATAAATAAATCTAAAAGCGGTTTTTTAAATTATTCAAAAGAAATATATGAGTTAGGTGTGGCTAATTGGGCAATAGCGTGCAAATCTCTTTTTTCCAATAATCTATTTATTAATTCACTTTACATATTGATCACAGCCCCCCTCCTTCCAATCCCTCCCTCACACAGCCCCTCCCCCTCCCCCATCCCCTTCACTTCTGAATCACTGCAGGATTAGGGTATATCCTCTCCCACTGAGGCCAGACAAGACAGCCCAGTTAGAGAAACTGAGATCCCGCAGGCAAGCAACAGAGTCAGGGCAAGACATCACTATGTTGGGGGACCTATATAGGATGCAAATGTTTGGCTTCAGATAAAGTAGAAATAATTCCCAGTTAAAATGTAGCTTTAGCAGCCAACCATCGGACTGAGCACGGGGTTCACAATGGAGGAGTTGGAGAGTGGACTGGAGGGAGGGAGAGGGGCGGGTTGCAGCCCCATGGGAAGAAGGACAGAAAATGTCGACCAACCCAGAGACTAAGCTGTCAACCAAGAGATACACATGGTTCCAGCCAAAAGAGTGGTAGAGGAATGCCTTGTTGGGCATCAGTGGGAGGAGAGGTCCTTGGTCCTGTGAAGGCTCAGTAGAGGCCTCAGTGTGGGGAAATCGAGTGGGGGTCGTGGGAGTGGGTTGGGTGGAGGAGCATATTCTTGGAGGTGAGGAGTAGAAGAATGGGTTGGGGGGTTTTCGGGGAGGGGGAAACAGGGAAGGGGTATAACCTTTGAAATGTAAATGAACAATATACTCAATTTAAAAAAAAAAAAAGGGAAAAAATGTAGCTTTAGGACTAGAAATATAACTTGATGGTAGAGTGCTTGCTTAGCATATGTAAGCCCCTAAGTGCCCCAAAAGCGGCTGGACGCCGGGGGTCGGGGGTATATTTTATTCCCTACGCGATTCCAGATCCTGTAATATTTGCCAGTGCCTTGCACATCACATAAGTAGACCGCATTACAAAGTAGTTGCATTTCAGGTCATCCTTAGGACAGAAACACGAATCCTGGGTGTCAAGTGGCTGAAACAGTTCATCCCTGAGTGAGTTCCATCCAGATTTCAGGTCTTAGAAGTAATAATACCAGACCCTGAGGGTCTATTCTGATGCTGGCAATAGCTGCATATATGATTTTTTTTCATCCTCACACTGATCCCGAAATCAGGGAATGGTTTAGCACCGCCTTCCAGGTGGTACTTGACAAACTTAGAAACTCTGCAAAGTGGCATCGGTAGAAAGAGCAGAGACAGGGCAGTGGTCCACTGCAGTGTGGCCGGCCGCGCACGTTTGTACAGTAGATGCCACAGCTGCTGCCACTACATCACTTCCCACTGCTAGCTCCCTCTCTGCACTTGGTGTGTGGCAACCTGCAGGCTGAGAGGGGAACCCTCCCTGCTCAGACACTCAGAGAGGATAATAATTGAAGCCTGCTGCCTCACTTCCTGTTTCCTCCCCACCATTGTGCAGACAAGAATGGCTTTTCTTACAATGTTCTGGCAGCAACCCATGACCGGGGGCTGTGCCAATACGATTCAGATTCCATCTGTGTTCTGGGCTAGTGTTCAAACGTGTCCTGAGTCTCTCTGGGCCACTTTATTCCCCCGACCTCACTCCCCACCCCCACCCCCACCCCCACACTGCTTTGAAATCCTGTCGTTAAGGACAGAATTAAGAGATCGAATTCTGAGCAACACTGGGCACCCACAACTTGGAAGCCCTGAGACTCCAAGCACAAAGCTGACCACCCAGTCAGTATCCAGCTCTCAGGGGAGGCCTGCTCCACACCAGAAAGACCAGAGACTTCTAGCTTGCTGGGAGGGGTGCCTCACTCCTGCCCAACAGCCCCAGGCCTTTGTGTGGGGTTTGTTTTGTCTTCAGGGCAAAAGCTCTTCCCTCAGGCACTCCTTTTCAAGCCAGCTCATCTGAAGGGACCAGTTAGTCACGGATTCCAAGTCATTAAGGGGAGACAGCACGTTTTTAGTAGCAGAGCTTCCCCTAGACTTTAAAATCCTAAGAGGAATACCCCATGCCATCTAGTTTTTCCTGTCTGGATGCAGTGGTGAGGGACTGGGAAGTTCAAGGCTCTTTTTGAACTTTCTGAACGAACCTCTTTGGACATCAGGAGCACTAATAATACTCACTGTTCAATGCTGATCTTTATAGAACGCTGGGCATTTGATATGTGGAACTAAGGCAGTTTCAATTCTCCATGGTGTCATCGTTGCCACTAGACAGAACATGGAGTTCTAGTCTAGTCTAGGTATGCCCAAGGACACACCTCTGTGGAATCCAGTGGTTACAGGATACCTAGTTAGGAAACATATATCATGAGATAGCTTTTAAAAGGGTCTCCCTCATCTCCAGAGGCTAATGATCAATTTTTTAGCATAACTGGCTACAACATCAACATTCAGATCCCTTTACCAGAGTAGCTACACACACACACACACACACACACACACACACACACCACAGTAGAGGACTCTTACTTAGTAGTAAGTGTTGACAGGCTAAGGTTGTCACAAACAGGAAGAAAACTGCAGTGAGCTAGGACCAAGGAACCTGATAACTCAGGGAAAGGATTTAAAAGAAAAATCAGATGACTCAATTAGACCCCAGAAATAAAGAAGAATCCTAGTGGTTCTGAGTCTTAGTGGTGTCAGGGTTCAGAATCTCTTGGCCCAGTACACCTTAGATCTGGAGGCAGATTGTTTGCTCGCAATCCACGCAGGGCCTCTGTAGCAAATGAAACTCGCACTGTTAGCAGGTCTGCTTTTCTGGGTATGACAAGTTTATCAAGGTGATTCACTGGCTGTCATTAGCTATGGAATTACTTTTCTTGATGTCTATAAAAATACTATTTAAAAGGCTGTTTCTTGGGTGCATGGCTAGTGGTAACTAAGGTGGGATGGCCAGTTAGGAAACAGAGATATAATTTGGCTTTTAAAGAGGTCTCCCTCATCTCCAGAATCCCATGCTGGTTAATGCTCAGTTTTCAACATAACTGGCCAGACATCTACAAGAACTATATTCCCCATTCTGAGAAACTTCACAAGCAGAATTGCTACAAAGAGCTACAGAACAATGCATAAGTTCAAACTCCCTGTGATCTATGGGTTACTAAGGATTCCTTTGGTGACTGTTTTTTATCTATTTGTACCCAGCCTACACAGCATATCTAAAGAGTCTTTCCAAGCACATGATTCTGTGGATAGGAAAAGGAAATTTACCAGCACATACATGCTTTCCCAGACATCTAAACTTGCTTATGTATTGCTTAAAAACACACAAATAACATACCTGGCTACTTTTGGGTCCTGAGGGTGACTTCCTCCCTTTCACCTGCACTTGACTCTTTCAAGTGCATCAAAAAACAACGGTGCTTGCCTATGATTCACTCTGAAAATCTTTCCTATGGGAAATATCAAGGACCTGGGGTGCCTTCAGGATGAGAGCTCCCTGGAGCCCGGATCCTCAGGCTGGCAATGCTGGCAATGCTGTACTGCCGCAGTATAATGCTAACTAGGAAGTCATGGCCTGAGTCTTACCTTCCACTCATTTCATTGACTTCTATCTTATTAGGGCGTTATTGCTGTGAAGAGACACCATGACCACAGCAACTGTGGGAAAACACTTAATTGCAGCTGGTTTGCAGTTTCAGAGGTTTAGTCCATTATTGTCACATGCAGGCAGATACAGTGCTGGAGAAGGAGCCACAGGCAGCAGAAGGAGGCTGCTCCACTAGGCCTAGCATATGAGAGCTCCAAGTCCTCCTTCAGGTACCCACTTCCTCCAACAAGGCTATGCATACTCCAAGAAGGCCACATTCTTTAATAGTGCCACTCTCTTTGAAGCTATGGGGGCCATTTTCATTCAAACCACAGCTATACATGATCATGATTCTATGCAATCCAGCGATTCATGGCAAACAGGAATAATAGCACACATACCAGACTATCCACCCAAATTCTCGGCTCCCTTGAATGAAACTTCCCGATTCCTTCCTTTGGGTTATGTAAGTGTTTAGGATATATACTCCTACAAGGTTCTGAACCATTCTTGAGAGAAGAAAAGACAGACATTAAGGGACAAATACTGAGGTAGATTTGGTAAAGCTTAAATGGTTAATCAATTGAATATAATAGAAACAGTCTTTGAAACTTCAGAAATTGTTCTCACAGATAGATATATTAATCTCTGGCCCCAAGTGCTTGCTCCCTAGGTTCTGATTTGTATATCTTTTATGTAGGTAGAGCAAAGGAATTTTCCTGGTCAGTGTGAACTGATTAATGTCTATTTATTCTTGAATATTAGTAAGATTACTTATGGTTTATAAGTTGACTTTATTATTATTATTATCATCATCATCATCATCATCATTATTATTACTTTTATTTTTTTACAGTCCAGTCATTACTCACCCCCAGGTCCGCCCTCCTACAGTTCCTCATCCCCCATCTCCAAGAGGATGTTATCCCCACCCCTGCCAGGCCTCACCACTTCCTGGGGCCTCAAGTCTCTCAAAGGTTAGGTGCATCTTCTCCTCCCACTGAGGCCAGACCCAGCATTCCTCTGCTGTACATGGGGGGGGAGGGGAGGGGAAGTGGGGGTGGCTTCTGACCAGCTCCTGTATGCTGCCTGGTTGGTGGCTCAGTGTCTGAGAGATCTCAGGGGTCGGGGTTAGTTGAGACTGCTGGTCTTTCTATGGTGTCTTCTTGCAGCCTTTCCTTAGTTCAACCACAGGGATCCTCAGCTTCTGTCCATTATTTGTCCACCTCTGACCTCCCAAGTTTGCATATTTCCATCCATTCTGCTGGCCTTCAGGGCTTCTCTAGTGTTTCCAACCCTGATCACATTCCCTTTTTCTCCTCCCCCTCCCCTTGATTTGGAATAGCTCAAGTCAATCTTTCAGCATTGAATAATTTCTGTCGCTACATAAAGAAATTGCATAAATTCTGAATTTAGTCAGCATTGGATAAATTCTGTCACTACATAAAGAAATTGCAGATGGGAGAGAGGCTTAACTTGAGAAGATGGTAGTAGATGAAGCTAAATTCATGCTCAGAAGGCAAGTGCCCTGTTGAATCAACAAAACTGGCCCTAGGTTACCGGAGAAAGAAGTAGTTCCTGCCTCGCACTGGCCAGTTTGGACCAACTGCATCAAATCTCTGCAAGTGGCTCCTATACCTGCCCTCTCTTCTCCATAGGACATATGACATCCTTGTGCTTTCAGCCACACACTGGGCACACTCCTTTTCCATCTTTCCACCATCACACTCTTAGCACTTAGCAGCACCTACTCTCAGAAGGTAGCTTAAGGTGGAAAATGAGAGAGACGGTACAGTAGAGCTCTTTGAGGTTTCCATAACACATTTCATCAGATGATGACCCTGGGATCTCGCTCATACCTTCCCTTACCTTTAAAGCCTATTATTCTGGCCTAGAATTATGTATTATTATCCCATCTATCCCACTAAGTTGCAAGCCACTCAGATTCATGCCTGGCACACAATGGGAGGCACACGGACACTCGAAATGACCTTTGAACGAGCAGGTAAATTAATGTTTCATGACCGACTCTCCTCACCTCACCAGAAACACTCTGTCTGCAAGGAATCCTTTAAACATGCACAAAAGATTGTGCCCAGATCTTACATGTCCTAAGGGGCATCCTTGTGCAAAGACATAAAGAGAGCACCATGGGGTCTGACAATTCTTTATTCCTATTTTCTACCCTGAGAAAAAAATAAGTTATTTTTGCATCATTGGCAAAAAGGAAACAGAACCATATGTTTTTAACTCCACTGATTTTAAATTTAACACAAACTTCTTTATGAAAAAATGGAAGTTCTTATATTGGTAGGATTAATACAAATTATCCATTTTGATTCTGCCAGTGCTCAGAGCTTATTATACCTAGTATAAAATAAAATAAATGTAACATGGTTACATAAGTTTGTCATAAGCACAAGAACTTATATGGTGCAATAAATAAAATTAATTTTTACTCATTGAGTCATCATGATCTGCATTTCTCAGTTTTCCTAAAGCTTTTGTATCAACACACTTAAAATTGGGTGACTTGAAATCATAAAAATGCATTGTCTTCAAGTTCTGAATGCTGCAAGTCTGAACTTAAGGTTTCGGCAGGGTCATGCTCTCTAACTGCTCTGTGATTTCCGGTGTCTAGTGTTGTCTAGTCATCCTTGGTGCTTCTGGATTAGTAGGTGCATCATCACTCCACACACATGGCTGGCTGTTCCCTGTTTCTTCAAAGCATCTTCTCTCTCTCTCTCTCTCTCTCTCTCTCTCTCTCTCTCTCTCTCTCTCCCTCTCCCTCTCCCTCTCCCTCTCCCTCTCTCTCTCTTACTTTCTCTCTCTCTCTCTCTCTCTCTCTCTCTCTCTCTCTGTGTGTGTGTGTGTGTGTATGTGTGTAAATTTCTCTTTCATAAATACACAAGTCATAGTGCCATAGTAAATTAGCTTCTACCCTAATGGCCTCATTTTATGTTTATATCTATCTTAATACCCTACATCTAATAATGACAGATTCTGAGCCCCTAGGTGTTATTTCTTCAACATATCTTTTAAGGGATGATTTTGGATTTATACCCATAAAATTTTCATTGCTAATAAGTGGATGGAAATAAATTCCCCTTGTTAGATGTGTAGTCGTTTGTTTGCTTTTTCATTCCTATCTTTCTTTCCCTCTTTCTCATTAGTACCAGAGCCTATGGGGAAAATGAATATTATATTTAACTTGAAATGCACTTCTAGAAACAGTATCTTTTGAAAAATGAAACTATTCATATCATTCACTTGTCAACTAAACTTTCATAGTGTCATTTCCTTGGTTATTTTTTGATATATTCTTCATTCCCACATCGACAAGGGACAAATTATTCCATGGACTTGTGTCAGAGGTACACACCTCAACTTTAAATTCACTTTAGGAAGAGAAGAACTTATTTGATGTAATATCAGAGGAAAGTTTTGTCCATACCATACAGATAGGGCAAATAATTAAAAGTATAGCACCAATGTCCCTTTTGCCTGCCATGAATGTACTGCTCCAGGCAAAAATCCCTGCACCTTTGCATACTCTACAATTATTCATGTAGTTATTATATCCATACACAATTCCTTCCACAAGTTAATTCCTACAAAAAAAGGGAGGTTCTTTTTGCACAATATTTCAACCAATGCTATTATACAGTCTCAGGCAATTCTCAAATGAGAGAATGAGTGGGAGGTCTTTTTCGAGTCTATAATATTCATGCAGAAATCATGGGTCACTCATCGCTGCTGTCTGCTTCCCAAAGCAATGGAACTTCAGAGTTTCCCAATGAGGGAAGGAAAAGAATGACAACTATTTTTAAAGGTCTAATTAATTCCTACAAGGTAAGCTTAAAATTGGACAAAAGATTTGAGAACAAGTGCTTAGTTAATCCAAGAAATGTTTAAGAGAGGGTGACATTGATGCAGAAAGGAATGGAAGCAGAGAAATCAGGGAAGTGCATTAGGATTTAATGGAGCAGGAGGAAACTCATGGACATGGGGCTGTCAAGCACCTGTAATTACTATTAGCTTTCTTAAACACACATTCCCTTAGGGAACTCACGGGTGAGGCTGAAAAGGATGGCAGAAGCCAGACTTGTAAGCAAACAAAGATTCTGAAGTTGATCATGGAAGCAGTAGGAAGGCAGTCAAGAATGTTCAGGAAAGTAGCGATAGCCGGGATGCTTTCTTGAAATCTCACCTTAACAAAGAACAGAGAGGATAGACTATAGGATTGCAAGCCCAGTGATAAAATAAAATAAAATAAAATCACTAAGAGAGCAATGGAGTAGGCCAGGTGACAAGTACTGAGGGTTCTAACTAATGAAGGGTCACTAACAGAAGAATGGAGGAGACAGAGACAGACTAGAATTGTGAAGTTAGAATCTTTCTGAACTGAAGATCTGACCAATTACTGTCAAGTCGTTCTAACAACTAGACCACCAAGGAGGTACTGACTTCAGTCTAATGACCACTAGCTATGTTTAGAGATAACAAGCTCCTTGGAAAGAGCCTAAGCTTTGTTTTTTTTTTCTTTATTTTTTTAAATCATTTGCTGAAATAGAGAAATGCATCTTAGTATAGGCAATGACCTAATAACGCTTCAGTTCTTAAGTATGAGAATATATAAACATGTTTATGTTTGTTTATGTGATATAGGTATATTGAGCATGATGTCAAATCGTGGACAAAATTATTTATATTAACATAGTAGGCCTTAGTAGTGATTTGGATGGATGGGAGAGGCTACAGGAAGTAGGGTTGTTGACGGTGACTAGTCAGTGTGGGCATTCATTCAACCTCAAGCATAGAGCCTGAGGAGCTAAGGGGCCCCCAGGACATTCTGTCTGGAGAGTATGTCGGTAACTGTCTAACATGGAAGGGAATGCTACAAGTACAGGGCTGGGTCAGAGTGCTATTCATCAGAACATATAAAATACATGGCAGTAGTTGGAATGCCACCATGTTCCAGGAAAAATGCAAGGAGTGTAAAAAAGCAAAGGGCAGACAGAAGAGCTCTGGAGAACACTAAGGAGCTCCAGTGAGGAGAGAAGGCAAGGGCACATGGGCGAACAAAGGGAAATGGGGTCCCACAACCACATGTGTAGGAAAATGGAACCCCTCTACTCAGAGGTAGAATAGAAGGCAAAAAGACTGGACTCTGGCTAGGCCTCAGTGGGAACATTCTTGGGGAGTGACAGGCAGAGAGTGCTATGGATTTAGGGATTTCTCGGTATGTGTAACTTGCAGTCTTAAACCAGCACATCTCCACAAAACTAGAATGTTGATCACTCTGGATTCAAAATAGTAAACGTTGAAATCACCAGTGAGGTAGTGGCAACCAGTGTAGGCTCCTCCCCAAGAGACTTGACTCAAATGAAGATGATAGACTGGCACTTAGAGGGACATGGTTGAAAGTTGAGTTTTTTCCACTCAACTATCCCTCCTCCCTCTCATAATTTTCTAACTTATGCTACAGACTTAGTTCCAGAATGTGAGGGGAAATGAGGTAATAGCAAGGTTAGTGATACAGAATACAAATAATGAATGAAACAAGCTTTTCTCATGAAGCAGAGGCAGGCAGGATCCTGGACCACAAGGGTCGGATGAAGTCTTAATAACTGCAGAGAGAAATTGAAAATGTCATGGGAAAGGGAGAGATATAACAAAGGGTCTCTATCTTGTTAGGACCCAGTAGTGTGATGAAAGGTATGTGGTAGCTTGAATAAAGATGGCCAAGAGTTGGGACATTGTAAAATTGCTGGATGACACTTAAAACTCATTCCTAGAATGATGAATGACCAGCTGAAGAGACAATGAAGAATATGTGTTCTGCACATAGTGCCCCAAGCTTGTCCAGCCATACATTTACAACTACATTGTACTCCTGATATTGAGAAATATCTATCATTGCACTTAAAAATAATTCTTTATGAATATTTCTGTGGCTACGCAAGAGATGAGATAGACATTTGAAATGACTGAAAGGACACATGTCCAGTTTTGGCAGGAACACTAGAGCACCACTTACTGTACTACAGTGGGTGACAAAGTCAGATTCAGATAAAGTCAGATTAGAAGGGAACACGGGAGAAAGAGGAATAAGAGATGGAGAAATGGAGGCGGGGGTGGTGTGCTATGTCAGCATCCAGTATACAGAAGCCTGAATAACAAGATGGTTTCACATAATATGAAGCCTAGGCTACCAAATACTGTTCTCTTCCTGTTGGCAGGCTTTTATAAACATGACAAATTGTCACAATAATCCTCTGTTACACATTGTTCTCCAGTTTGCCAATGAGAAAACCATAATTCAATACAGTAAATGGACTGTGGATGGTAAATAAACAGTAACAAGTTATAGCTAAGTTAACTGGGTTTTTTTATTATTTACCAATAATAATAATAAGGAAAATAACACCTAAATTCAGACCTCTATTAAAATTAAATATGATATATGTAAAATAGGAATAATAAATAAATAAGTTTCAAGTGAAAATGCTAGGTACCCCATAGGCACTGAGTTTATATTTGTCTAACATAATTTTCAGCTAGTGCTAATTTCGCCTCTTAGGACACAGGTGACAACAAGGATAGATTTTATTATCACAACCAGCAGAGTAACACTGGCATCTAATGGACAAGTCTGGGCAGGTTGCTGAACTTTCAACCATGCACAGGACAGTCTGCAAAGTAAAGAACTGTGGTACCCAAAATTTCAACAGCACTAAGAGGCAGGAACCTCTGCTCCTGGCATTGTGAACCCATGAATGCAAATCTTAGCCAAACCTCACAAATGACAGACAATTCTTGATGTCCCAGTACTCTGAGATTTGGACTCACCACTTGCTTTCAATAAGTTGGGGTTGTTTTGCCTGTCTGAGCCTCAGCTTTCAAAGGAGCAACTGGCAACTGCCGCCACCCCACCCCCAGAAAGAGCAGTAAATGGGTGCTTTGCTCAGCGCCTGGCACATAGAAACATGTTGGTAGTCCTCTCATGAACAGCAGGCATAACAAACAAGGTACTGGCCAGAGAGATCTTCTTGTTACTAAAGTAGGTAAGCTGGAAGAAGAAAATTAAGAAACACTGCATTGACAGTAAACCCTATGAACAGTCACAGTGTGAATGTCTGACTGTGAAATTCTATCCTGGATTATTGTCGCAATAAACCAACATAAATTAAGTGGCTGCTGGGTAATGTGCCATTAGCACAATGAAATTAATCACTTTTTACCACTGTGAAGAAATTCAACTAGCTGCCAGGTTTCTAGAGTTGCAAAATTCTTTTCATGGTTTCTACGCCAGTTTTGCTCAGAAGAAAAGTATCTGGTGATAGCGTGTGAAGCCATGCCTACCTTTGCTTCATACGTTTCTCTCCCCTTGCCCCCCTCAAAATTCTTTCCCAAAATCTACAGCAGTGCTTTCAGTTTTCACAGACACTTTTTCCATCTCCTTGCAACCACACTGATTTATTTTCTTTCTCCATGTAGATATTCAGACACTCTGTTTGGACTGCCATACACAGGAGCAGCAATCAAGGCTACAGACACCCCCACTCCGTTTCTGAATGCCATCTCTTCTGGCTTTCTCACCTGTGGTTCTTGCTTCCAGCTGCTCACTTCCCATGGGGACTTTCTTCAACTCTGACCCTCAATCATCCTGATGGCGCTATGCAGTCTCTCAGCCACATTCACTACTGGTTCAACTTTTTCTCTGGCTTTCCTCCTCCAAGACTCCATTCAGGTTATAAAGAGAATGGAAAAATCTCCTTTGGAAACATTATACCTTCCACTATTCCCTATCATGGTGAGGTCCAAGGAGTAAGGAAGATCAGGGATGTAGGGGCTGGGGAGCAAGGCTTTGGGATACAGGGGTGTGGCTGAAACAAGATGATAAAGTTGTACAGCTACCATAACGCCCCAAACAAACAAACAAACAAACAAAATGAGAATAACATGTGTTCATAGCACAGTTTTCACGCCAAGGCCATTTATATGCTTAAGAAGAGACATATACCCCTGCAGGTCCAAGCAGGGCAACAGTTTGAGACATTTTGTGTATTTTACTTCTGAGTCACCCAAACAGCTACAAAGTGAGAAGCGGAGAAACGACGTCATCCTGTTATAATAAGGAAACTTAAAATCAAAGAGGTTATAGCCTGTCTCCTTACCATCTCCCAAAAATGGCTAGTCAAGGGGAAAGGGGGAAGAAAGAAATGGGACTCTGGACTTGCCATTTTTTATCTCCTAACTCAGAGCTTTGGAGAAGGTAGAGAGCAGGGAGGAGAGGCTAGAGCAATGGGGTAAGCTATGCACGGGTAATAGAGGAAAGAGATGAGAAAGTCAGAGATTGGTAGGGGAGGGGGAATCTTAAGAAGGAAAGAACAGAGTCACACTCAGAACTGGTTCTAGTGTGTTTAAAGCCTTGGGTTTAATATCCTACATCGTGGAAAAATAACTGTAATGGCATCGTCGGCTTCCCGCCCCACCCCAGCCCGCGCGCCAAAAGCAAAAACCAAGAAAGGCAAAGATGGAAAGAAGGGAGGCCTGGGACATGACCTTGCCAGCACCCAACTCCGGCCCGCAGCGTCCACCATGAAAGCTGAGAAATCTGTGAAAACACTAAGAAAACACTCAACTCAATGACCACATACCTCTGGTCCATTTCTTTCAATATAGCCTTTAATTCATAATGTAGTCGGGGAGGACACCGGGGAGCTGTTTGAAGAGGGTAATGACATTAAACACACTGACCTTGGCTGAACTGAGATGAGACAGGTGGCTACAAAAGCACTGTCTTACTCTTGACCCTTGATCTCCCCCACCCAAATCCCGTCTCGGGCAGTTTTAAATTGGTCTGTCCAAGTAAGAATCTATGAGTCACTTAGAAAGAAAAGAAAAGAAAATCTGAGGCTGTGATTAAAACAATCCCCAACTCCTCTTCATCTCTTCTCCTGAAGGTTCTTTATTAAATGGACTGAGGGTTTTTTTTTTTAATCCCATTTAGTCTTCACTTGCGTTCTCCCATCGTTCTCTCCATTCAGAAGAGACCCACGGTGGCGCGCAGCCCACAGTAGTCATAAGGGAAGGAAAAGGTTCCTTGCAGTCAGTCTGGATGCGCTCCCTCCTCCCCAGAAGCCCCTTCCCAGACCCCGTCCGGTCTCCAGAGGCTGGGATAAACCGGGCGGCTGTAGCCCGCGCTGTAATCATAGGACACCTGATGGGGCGGCGGCAGCGCACAATCTGGGAAGAAGGGACTGAAAGAGGCCAAGGCTGGTGCGTCCTCCCCACCCGGAGAGTCCAAGGCTGTGGGGTACAGGAGACGCACAGGCTCGTTCAAGGTCACCCCGCCGCGAACGCTAGCCAGAGGAGGCTTCTTGGTTTGAGGACAGCTCGGGGTGTTCCAGGGCTCGGGGTATAGTAGGTTCCCCACCATCGCCGGCTGCTCAAAGGGGCCAGACTCCAACTCCAGGGGTCCCCGTAGGACCGTGGCTCCGGCAGGGAACGGATCGAGAGGGTCCGCGGCCAGCAAGACACCGGAATCGTTGCCACTGCCGAAGTCTGGCGCCAGCAACTCAAAAAACTCAACGGCCTCCGCCCCTTTCTCCAGGTCACCCAAGCTCACGCCCTGGCCCGAAGGGCCGCCGCCGCTGCCGCCGCTGCCGCAGCCCACCCGGGATGGCTCAGTGAAGAAGGACGGGGGCAGGTTTCGGGCACGCAGCGGGACCTTCTTGGTGCCAGGGGTCACTGAGCTCACCCCGGCGCCCGCCCCGTCTCCCGCAGCGCTTGCTGCCCCGAGGCCCGGGACAGACACTGCCTCCGCACCGCCGGCGGTCTCTGCGCCCCCAGGGAAGTGGCGCAGAGAGTCGAAAAGGGCAGCCAGGCTCCGGCTCTGCAGGCTGGCGGCAGCTGCAGCCTGGGTCGCCTCCCTCCGCGGGGCGGCCTTACAGTGTGCCGGGGTCGTGACGGTCGGGGCTCCCAAGGCTCCTGGCGGTCGTTTGGCTGGAGCGTCTGCGGCGCTCGGAGACGGCGGTCTCGGAGATGCGGTACCCATGAGGCCACTGCAGCGTTTGATCTGCTTCTGCAGGTACTTGCGGTGGTTTACTTTCCGCTTGGACTTGCCTGGCTTGTCCAGCGCCAGCTTGATGTTGCTGGACGCTGAGTCTATGAAGCTGAGCAGGTCGCGGGTGGCCTCGCGCACGTCCCCGCCCTCGGACCCCGACAGCAGCGCTCCTGCAGACGCCCCGCTCTCGTCGTCTTCGAAACAGCAGCCCTTGTCCAGACTTCCGAAAGCGTTCACCAGCCCGTCCGCGGAGCCTCCGAAACCGAAGGGTATGAAGGGGTGCGAGCTGAGCAGCGCAGCCTGCACCGCCATCGCCGCGGCTCCCCGGCCGTCTGCAGCGCGGCCCGTGCGCACCCGGCCCACTCCCGCCCAGGCGCGGCGCTGTCCGCTCGCTCCGATCCAGGTTCTCGGCTCAGCCTCCCGGGGGAGCTCATTAGATCTTGTAAGCCAGAGGCGGAGGGAGGGAGCATAAGGCGACCGCCCCAGTAGCTGAGAGGAGGAGCTTACTTAGCTTAGCTTTAGAGGTGGGTAGAAAGGGGGCGGGAAACTTGGGCTTTTCTTGTTTTCTGAGCGGTCTCAGACCTTAACCCTTTCCTTTCCCTGTGCCCGGGGCATTTGTTTTGACTGGCCTCAGTCGCCAGGGGTTCCAACCGGAGCTTGGGACCTGTAAAACCACACCCTGGCCCTGAACACTGTCCCTAAGTGAGTTAACAAATCTGGGTTTTAACTCCAGTTCTGGAAGTAGTGAGGTCCACCATCTACCAGCTCCCCTATGCTCGCCCTGTACCAGTCATTGCCCATACTATATGTCATTTAATCCTGTCCAACAGCCTCGTGAACTACGTGTTTTGTTACCATCCAACAAAAGAAACTAGACTTCTCAGAAATTCCAAAGATTGGCTATAGCCATATCTAGCCCAGTGGGACAAGAATGCCATCCCCACACTGATTAATCTGTATTTTCTTGGCCCTGTCTTTCTGAATACAGGAGAAAAATTATGTTTCTTCAAACTCTACTTCTGATCCTACAGTTCTGATTAGTTTGCCCAGGACCCTTAAGTCTGATGTTCTTTCTTCTACTGCTTGATTGATAGAAGTTACTACTAGCTTAAAGTTAAGTCGAAGTCAGCTCTTTACCCAAAGGTCAAATAAGAAAGAAGTCAGTCTCCCTGAGGCAGTTCCTGATGGGAGAGAGCCCCAGGTATGAACAGCTCTGGCCTGTTAGGTTTTCCTCATCCTAGTTCTGAAGCTGCGTAGATTGTCCTCGACGCAGTTCTGCTATATTTGAATGATCACCTTCAAGTTCCTGGGGCACTTTTAGCCAGACATTCAATCTTCTTGGGACGGAGAAAATGAACAACACGGTCCATCCTGAAAGGTCACTGAAACGAACTTGGTCCTGGTTTAATTTAAGCCTTACTAGTAAGCAGCCTGAGTCTGCAATCCCTGCTCTGTTGGGTACATGGCTTTGGGTAAGCCATCTTACCATGCTCTGCTATGGTTAGCTTTTTTATCTTATACACAGGTGCCCACCTCACTGGGAACACAGAGCATTTACTATTAAAGAAGAGACCTGTGGAGATAGATGGCTGCACTCCTTGATATGTCGTCTCCATCACAGTGTTCATGAGGATTAACTGATGCCACAAGAGAAAAGCCCTGTGCACACACAAAGTTCTCTTAGTTATCATGGTGCAGATCACTAAAGAGGTACAGACCACGTCTTCTAAAAGTCTTCTCAAGACCCATTTTCCTGCAGCTATAACAGAACCACATTGGAGCATGCACCCCTACCAAAGAAGAAAGGTCTGATTTCAGTCATGGGAATAGGTCCTTACTCAAACACATGGGGCTGAATCAAAATTTGTTTTAACTCAAGTTGGCTCAATCATCATGTACCTTTCATTCAGGCTCAAAGATGCCCAGTATCATTTAGTCACACAGAGTCCAATAGAGATTCCAAGAGTTTAATTAGAAACGGCCAGAGGCCAACTACACAAGATTTCTACACTTGAAATTCTAACAATCATATTTAAAATAAATAAACTACAAATATTCATCTATAAAAATCCCTTTTCATTTCTAGATAGTTGACCTTCTACATATCAAAGCTAATTTGCTGATTAATATTTATTTTGGAAGTTGGAAGTGTCCTTGGGCCAGTCAGCTCATTTTCTGTATCCTTTCCATTCCTAGTCTAAGAAATGAGAACAGTCGTAGCTATTCTCGAGGACTTTGAGAAGGTTAAACATATTACTCAGTAGGCAAATGTTACTGGCAAGTCTTATTTTTCTCTTAGTACAAGGGAGACCATCTCACCCCCTTCTCTGGTATAAAATAGTGGCCCAATAAACCCTTGTTCTTGCCTTATGCCCAGCCCATTCTATTACAGCATAGCAAACTATAATGCCTGCATCATTTGTCCTTTGTCCCCAACCAAGTGCCTATTTGCAAGTACAAGAAAGCAGCTGTGCTTATGGGTTAGATGAACTTTAAAAGAACAGTGGACTATGTCGAGTGGTGGTGGTGCACTCCTGTAATCACAGCACTCTGGGAGGCAGAGGCAGGCAGATTTCTGAGTTCAAGGCCAGCCTGGTCTACAGAGTGAGTTCCAGGACAGCCAGGGCTATACAGAGAAGCCCTGTCTCAAAAAAAAAAAATCCAAAAAACAAAACAAACAAACAAACAATCAAAAAAACAGTGGGTTGTAATGGAAAAAGTGCTGATATTATAGCCAGAGAAAACTGGAGTCCAATTTTGCCTTTATTATCTGACAGAACAAAACTTCTCCTGTGGACTCTGACCTATAAAATAGAAATAACATGACAACTATATGTATAAAAAAACAATATTTATAACTCTTCATGATTCATAAAACTGACCCTTATATGTCTATATATGCCCATCCAGCCATTTATTCATTAAGCAGAAAAATGGATGTGCATATACTGGGGATGCAGAGATAAAAAGCTATCGATTCCACTTTTGCTAATTGAAAGGCAGACATTACACACAAGTCACTGTAATATATGGCCTTAGTAAATTAAAGGTACCAGAGTTGATGGGATAAATGGACCATTAAGCTGCACAGTTGTTACGGATGTTTGAAAGTGGAATGGGGGTGGGGGGTTGTCTTGGTCTCTGTTCCCCACCATTGGATCCCCTTCCCCTCTACTTTGACTGGATGGATGGACTTCAGTGGGAGAGGATATATCTAGTCCTGGTGGGACAGGGTGCCCCAGGGTGGGGTGGTACTCAAGAAGGGGAGCTCCCCTTCCACTTCTCTGAGTAGAAGTGGTGGGAGCAATGGGAGAAGGGATTTGTAAGGGTAGGAATAGGAAGAAAGGAGGGAGGGGTGTGATCTGGATGTAAAAGAGAATAGAAAAATAGTAAAAGTTAAAAATTAAAAAAAAAAAAAAACAAAGACAAAAAAGGACCATTAAGGCAGCCCAAATAACACAAGGCATTTACAAAGACAAGGTAGTATTAGAGCAAAGATTTAAATGATACATCTGAATATTTCAAGCAAATTTGTACTATCTCTCTGAGAGAACAGCCCAGACAAAGGCATGCATAAGTGAAAGCAGTGATGTTTGTGGAAAATAAGTAATAACTTTTCCTTGGAATTATTTTACTTCTGACACCAGAAGAGATTCTTAGGAGTTCACCTACCCAGCTGCATCATCTGCACCCAGTCTGACTCATGGCCTCTCTTGCTTCATCTGCCCTCATTGTGGAAGAATCGTATCTGAGATAAAACTGGTTTTAGTCGAGCCAGAGGCTCACTCCTGCCAGGCCCTTCAGCCCCTCCTCCCACCCCTGAGTGAGAACATTCACTTGAGTGGCTTTGACATCAATACATTTCACTTCCTATAGAGCAAAGGGACTCAACTCCCGCCTGCACCAGGGGCTCTGCAGATCTCCAAACTCTTTCCTCCTGGGGATGCCTAATGCTGGGCAAGTAGGATTAGTCTCCTTGGGAACCAAGCCCCGCAGGGGCTCAAGAGCTGAACTCACCCCAAACCGTTTGGGAGAATTGAGATTTCATATTGTTCTTTTACACAAGGATTTCAGGACATTATTCGAACAAAAGCCCACCTGAGAGCTGCCTCCTTTTTGTGGGTAAATATAGCAGCAGGATCAAAAGCTGACTTACTTATTTTGTTTTCCTTCTTTTTAACTTTAATCATATTCCCTGCAGGACAATCTTAGTCCTCAGAGATGTCAGGAATGCACATTCATAATGAAAGAAATAATTATGCATCTTTTTTCTCTTCCCAAACTAATTTCCTGTCACTGGTTAGTTGGGAAATCTCAGATAAAGCAACTTAATTTCTCACACAATTTATAGGGTATCATTATCATAATAATACAATGTTACCTTACAAATATTACACACACACCAATGTGTCTTTCGGCTTGTTTCTCACCACTCGCCATATCATCCTTGAAAACCTTCTGCCAACACTACATATCAACTTCTGGCTTAAAATATAAAATGTTGATCACGGACAATGGCTCCGGGCATAAAACAGGTTCTTACCACCAAGCCTGGACCTGATTTCTATTCCTAAGACTCACATCATGAAAGGAAAACACCAGCTCTTGCAAGTTGTCTTATAATGTCTACACAGATGTCATGGCACATATACACGCACACGCACACACAAGCAAGTGTTCACACACACACACACACACACACAAATTATAAAATACTTTCCCCATCTATCATTATGTAATAGGTCATTCTAAAATTTCGCAGCTAAAAACAATAGGCATATTATCATAGCTTGAAATGTTACAGATCAGTAATTTGACTAGGAGAAATATCTGGTCTTTGAGACACTGAAAACAGCTGACCTAAAGGACAAATTGGCATCATTCATAGGATAGCTCCTGTACCAACCCCATGCTAATGTCTCAGGCATTCTGATCTAAAAGGACTTCTAAGAAGGGAATATAAGACGATAAGATGACCGAGAGGGGAAAAAAAAAAAAGATGACCCAGAGAAGCTGCTCAGAGAGGCTCTTAGGGCATCTGCCAGGTCTCTCTCTAGTCCTGGAATCTTCAGGATGTCACTCACTAATTTTTATGGGTCAAGCAAGTGATTAAGACCAGCACTAATTTAAGGGATGAGATATTAGCAAACACCCTGCAGTAAAGAGATAACAAAGAATTTGCATATCTCTCTGGTCTTTCTCATTGTTAGCAGCCACCATCCCCACTTTGTTTGCTTGTTAAGGAAACTGACTTGCTGCCTTGTCAACCTTGTCTTATGCTTTAAACTGGTCACTGAGGACGTTTGTCTCTATGACGTCCTTAGCATGTGCCATTGGTCTCTGCTTACATGGAGAGTTAATGTCAAGTTTGGATGGGATTGTGCTTCTTTCTTCTTTCTGAGAATGCCACATCAGGTACAATAGTTTTAGAATAACAATATCAGTATTCTTACTTACAAATACTACATGCTGGCTTCTCTCTCTTAGTTTTTTGCCTTGCTTTTATTCTCAAAATATCTTCCAAATTTTGTTCTCTCTTTTAACTCTGCCCTTTTTGGCTATGCAACCAATCCAAGGCATATATTCATTTGTTTATTTTGCTTTAAAAAAAATCAAATCCTTAAGTCTTATTTGAAAATTTATACATAACATATATTGTGTTTTGGTAAAATCCACCCCTCATTTCCAATTCTCCCCTTACACACTCCCACTTTACCTTTTTTAACTTCTTGTGCTTATGTTTTCTTGCCTCACTTTAAAGACCACTTAGTGCTGCCTGTATGCATGGGACTGTAGGACTATATGAGAGTATAAGTAGCCTTTAGTTAAACCATTAACAACACAGAATAGAGAGGGAATATTAAAAGCTATAAGAGAAAAATCCAAGTCCTTTATAAAGGCAGGCTCAACAGATCAGCATTTGGTTATTTGACAGAAGTGTTTAAAGTCCAGAGAGCCCTGAAAAGATGAACCCAAGTTCTAAAAGAGGAAGCTTGCCAAGCTGCACCGTCACACCAAGAAAAGCTATGTATCAAATTTAAGGAGAAATAAAATTAAAATTCCAAATGCAGGTGGATGTCATTTTCAGTTGTGTGACTCTCAACTGTGGAGCCTGTAAGGCCATTTGGAAAGCAGAGGAAGGGTGGCTCTGCCGACAGACAGCACTGACTGCCAGGAATGCCAGAGAGACCACACTGCACCCAGCACATCTATCGAACCAACAAACAGTAGAAGCCGTGTGAACAGTCCAAAACAAGACAAACAGAAGAACCACTCAGACAGCCAATCCACAGACTCCTAAAGAATTATACAAGGAAACCTATTCATTCTAACCGAATACCTGGAAACTAACTCTTCATCAAGATAACCCCTCCCCTGCCCACTTGTTATATTCATAAAAATGAACATTTGATGAAATGTTGAGTTAGAAATGTTTCTATAATTGCTGGGTCTGTGATTTGTCTGGTGACTGTAGAAAGCCAGACTGGTGGGGAGAGAAATGGGGGATTTAGATGACGTAATGGGAGCAAATTCTACATTGGCTCAGCCATTCATTAAGACCACCATGAGCTTATGCTGTATTTCTCTGTTCTATTTTGCTTAATGTTATAGTTTTCACACTCATGTGTGTGTACAATGCCCACCAACTTCCTTTCTCATAAGGCTTTATGGTCTTATTAAAAAAGGGAGACCCTTCACTGAAAACCATCTCTTCAGCCAGCCACAAATTTAAAGTTTACCTGCATACCACTCAATAACTATAGAAAATAAAACTTTCATGATTTATTTAGATTTATAATAATTACTTCTTGGAACTGGGTAGGTATCAGCAGTTACTGAGAAGGAGGGACTCTCTACCCAACACTTCGTAATATCTATACTCTACTCATTGTTTGTAAGATTGCCTGTTAAGTGCTCTGTGTAACACAGGTCATGACTGCTTTGCTCTACTTCCCCAGCACACTAACAGAACCAAACATTTCTGTCATTTCTAGCCACCTATAACACAAGAGTTGAAACATCCAGCTCAGTTTAAATAAGAATTTCTTAGCTTTGTGCGACTGGGACAACATACCTGAGAGAAATCAAAGAGAAAATGCTTTTTCAGGGATCTTATTCTAAAGCTTTCAGTATGTGGTTGCCTAGCCCCATCACTATTGGCCTTTGGTGAATACTGGGTAAAGCACACCTGTTCACTTCGGATGGCCGAAAAACAGGGTCAGTCTGGGAGACAGAGACAAAGAGAGATTGAATCACTGCTATCGCAAGGCCTCTCCGTCGAAATCAATTAAGGTGAGACTCTATAAACCCACACATCCTCATTATTCTGTGATTTAAAAAAAATATGTACCTAAAAATTATTAATAGCATGGAGGAAAGAATGAGAAGGAAGAGAACGAGAAATGAAATGGAGGAGGATGAAGAGGAGGTAGGAAAAATGTTAAGAAAGGGGAAGCTTTGTACAGTATTGGTGAAGTTAGTAATCTATGGAGACTCCTTCAAAAAATCAATATAACTAACACAGTCTCACTGCATGGCATCTATCTGAAGAGAAGGAAATCTGTATTCCCAGCTATTCAACAGAGTAAGTGTTAGTATCCATTGACAAATAAATGGATAAAGAAACACACACACGCACACACACACACATATATGAATGCTATTTAGCTGCAGAAAATAACATTCTGTCATTTACAAAATCAAAAATGAACCTGGAGAACATTGTACTTAGTGAAATAAGTCAGGCATCAATAAAACACACCGTATGATCTCACTTCCCATTTCATTTACTTTGGTTTTACAGAGCTGAGGGCTGAAACTTGGAGCTTGGCACAAGGTGGGCAAGCACTTACTACTGATCCATATGACAGACTTCCAGTTTGTGGGTTACAAGTTTGCGATTGTAAGCGGGAACCACCGTGGTCGGCTTGGCGTCACTGGCATGTCATCTTACAAGAAAAAAAGAAAAGTCAAACTCAGATACATGCAGTAGAATGGTTGTTATCAGAGAGCTCAACAGGCTGTGTTGTGGTGCAGGATGTTCAGCAAATGGTGCCAAGCTGTGGGCCTCAGGGTACATGCCTACAGTTCCATCACTTGTTAGGCTGAGACACAGAGGACCTCAAATTTGAAGCTAGCCTGTGCTACAAACACAGTTGAGTCTGCAAATTAGGATCCTGTCCTTAAAAATGAAACATAAACTAATACAGTGTCAGGCAAGAAAAATAAATTCCTGACATCTATTTTATACCATGATGACTGTAGTAAGTAATAAAACATTATATATTTCAAAATGAGTAAATTTCAAATATTCTCCCCATGAAAATTAAGCATGAAATGATAATGCTATTTAGTTTGGTTTAATCATTCCTCGGTGCCTACCTATACCAAAACATAGCATTAGTACCTTATAACATGTAATTATTGTTTGTCAAAAAGAAATTGAAAATAAAATAATTTAAACTATAGAATATTTCAAGAGTGAACCTTAGAATATATATTATGTATGTGTACATGTGTGTATGTATGTGTATATATGTATGTATATAATGTTTATGTCTATGTGTATGTATGCTTATCTGTGATTATTTATATATCTGTATGTGTATATGTTTCTGAAAACATAGAGAAAAAAGTTCCCTACATAATAAGAGGTTACTAAAAATAGAGTCAACTACTGAGAAATAGCCCTTCTTCATTCCTCACACTTCCAAGGCAGTTTTACTGATTGTCCCAAAACCCTAATTCATGTGAGGCTCGAGCTGTTTGCCAAATACTTATCACCCACAAATATTAATACAATTGAATTTTCAATTTCTAGCTTAAAATCCTTTAGAACACACCAATTGGTTTCCCAATACCTCCTGGGGACCAGTCCAGCAATGACTAGGTCTCACCACGAAGGTTGGAGGTCAGAGGTCGGAGTCAGAGAGGCAGAAGTGAATCAGGCAGAAAGTCAGGGAATCCTGCATCCTGACTGACTGGCAGTCAGAGTGCTCCTTTATTTATACATAACTCACTAGGCATGGATAGATTCATGTTGTTCCGAAACATAGATCATAGTTTCGTCCCCAGACACGTTTTGACTTCCTCTTGGCCATAAGTCTTGTTATCACTGATTGACTGTCACAGAGCAAAGTAGACATACAGCCAAGAAAAATCTTCATGCAAAACTGCCGTAATAATTCAATTTCTGCCATGACACAATGTCTATATTTTATATATTTGTAGAATTTATTTATATGTCTAATCTTTGTATTATTCTCTTCCTTGGTCATATGACATCAAAGTGGCTCTGTACAAGCTACCTTTCCTAAAAGGTTTTAATACTTCATTCTTTTATCATTTATCCACACCATTCTTTGTCCATCAGTATAAGCCCCTGTGTACAGCAGAGATAACTCCAGACAATCTTACTTTGTCACAACCTCCAGGGCACAAGGAAGACTTTCAAATAAGGCCAGTTAAGGATTATCTCCCTAAAAGTGGGAGGGATAGTATCCTCAGATCTTTCCAGGGAAGCTTAGAAGCAATACTCCTGGAAGTAGGCATAAATGACTTACAAGAAATTACCCATCAATTCCATATCCCCAAGTTGTACAAATATTAAAAGCCACCAAACATGCAGCACATGGAGATGAAGACCAAAAGTGAAACTGCCCAGTGGTGACTGCATTGTGCTGCTCAGCTTTAAGGAACTGTGTGAGTGGCTGTGCTAGCTTTGTGACTTCCACTAGATATGGCTGTGCCACAATACCTAATAGTCAATCCCAAGAACACCACACAAGTAACATTGCACAGGCTGAGAAGGTTGTATTCATATATTAGTGAATATATATGTATATACATGTGTGTATATATGTGTGTATATAACGACTAATTTAAAAGGCTATGAATATGAAAGAGAGCGATGAGGGGGGACATGAGTGCATTTGGGGGGAGAAAGGCAAAGGAGGAAGTGAGGTGATGATTCTATAATCCCTAAAAGTGAAAGAAACACTTCTTTTGGTTTTCTCGTTTTTGTTTTCATTTTTGTTTGTTTTACTCAGAGTATTCAGCACTGTTCTGACACTAGTGTGGCCACAAGAGTGTCACTAGTCACCTTGCCATTCTCAGATCACAAAATGAAATCTTAAATAGAAATGAGTTTCGGGGGAGTCAAAAGAAGTAACTAGATAATCAAGGTCAGAAGCCTTCACACAGATCTGGAGGCTGAGAAAAGACTGCATAGGGTGGGGCTGGACAAAGAGCATTCCAGGTGAGGACAAAGACCATCAGAACACACCACACAGAGGAAGGCACAACCGTGCTGGAAGGACAAGCAGATGCTTGTGTGGAAATCGGTTGCATGGGTAGGAGTGTCAGGAGAGGAGGCTATAGCTGAATGTGGAGTCTGAATGTCATATACACATCCATGGCCCAACTGTATAAATGGTAGGAAGACAACGGGGGATTTTAGGAACAGAGAATGGCTACTGAGCTATTTTGGACATCATTTTGTGTAGGAGAATGGAATATTTCTTATTATTTGAAAGCACAATAACATAAATTAATCTCAAATACATTAAATGGGACAAGCACAGTGCATGAAACCAGAATAGTAGTTGCCTACAGGATTTTATCACAGGGATCGCAGAAGAAACTTTATGTCAGGAGAAGAGTTTTGTTTCCTTATTGGGTGTGGAGATGTATATTGCTGTTACTAAGCTACTTTACAAAAAGAATTCTTTTAGCTCACAATATTAGAGGCCCAAGGTCTGGGGAACTCATCTAATCATGGTCATTAAAAAAGTATTTTATTGTATTGTGTGCATCTGTGTGAGATATGTATATGTGCATATGCCTTGTTGTATATTCCTGTGCATACATGTAGGCCAGAAGACAGAGGACATCAGATCCCTCATGGCTAAAGGTGGTTGACAGATGCCAAGCTTGTTAGGCAGGAGGCTAACTCTAGTCCTTACCTCATGACTGCACAATAAGCACTCTTACTGGTGAGCCATCTCTCTAGGCCTGATGAGAGCCTTCTGGTTGTCAAAGTCCCAAAGTGGTGCAGGGCAGAGCATTGCATGGCTATAGACAAGGAAGACTAAGATTTTATATATGTATGTATATGTATGTGTATATGTATGATACACATATGATCATGTATAACATTTGTATATATGTATTATATGTATGCATACATATAGATACATGCTACCTCTATGTGCATGTCTGTGTGTATGTGTGTGTGTGTTTGTATGTGTGTGGTTTCTGGTCTTTCTCCCTTTTTTTTTATAAAGCTACCAGGATTAAATCATGAGGATCCACCCTAATGACCTTCTCTAATCCTAATCTCTTCCCCATCCCTGCCTCTAAATACTATAGTTAGACCATTTCCAGGCTCCCAATAGGAATTGCATTTCAACATAGAATGCCATGGAGGGCTCTCTAGCCATAGGCAAAAGTAAAATCTGTATATGTATGTGTATATATATGATACGCATAAGATTATATATCCCATATTTGTATATATGTATTATATGTATGCATACATATAGATACATGCTACCTCTCTCTATGTGTATGTCTGTGTGTGTCTGCCTAAAAACAGTCAGCCTCTCTTCAGTATAAACTGGGTTAGCGAGAATAAAGAGGATGAAACGTGATCTGCCCTTTACTTTTTCCTTCTCTTCTGTTCTAAAGTGCCAGGTGTGGCCCCGCAGTGAGTAGCTCTTCTGCTGCAGACTCAAGCCAACGGGGCCAAGATAGAGGGGAAGGCTTTGATTTCTCAATAATGATTCTCCTTCTGCCTGGAAACAAGGGACTTTATGCAAGTCCTTCTGCATGGAATCCTCTTTCACTCAGGCTTTATTCAACTTCTTAGGGACACTAAACTCCAGTTGCGTTGATGTGGAGTGGCATCTGTCAGAACAAAGCACAAGTCTGGTGTGAGATCACAGAGGCTTGCAGCAAAATGTAAGAATGTGAGATGGAGACACCCAGAGCTGAGGTAAGGCCTGGCCACAGGAGCAGCCCAACAGCTCAATATCCGGGCGCACCAGACGGAAATGCTTAAAGACCTCCATCCTATTATACGAGGTTGGATTCATTCAATTAAAGAGCTTAAGCAGCTCCGATCAGCCACTGGAACACATCTCTGCAGAGCACTAAAACAATGGCTTGAGGGACATTTGAGGTTTATTTTCTCTTGTGGGAGGCCAGCTGGAGTTACCCAGCACACAGCCACACTGG
This sequence comes from Apodemus sylvaticus, assembly GCF_947179515.1. Lineage (NCBI taxonomy): Eukaryota > Metazoa > Chordata > Mammalia > Rodentia > Muridae > Apodemus > Apodemus sylvaticus. The sequence goes on from NC_067472.1 coordinate 113,196,504, forward strand.
GGAGGGCAGGCACTGCATAATTGTATTAAGCCTGCCAGTTCTTTGAGGAGAATGCTTCCTGACTACATCAGGAGAGGAAATGAGTGAAAAGGGGGAGCACTTTAAAGTCTTAGGACACTACACTTAAGTTTTAAGTCCTCTCCCCTAACCCTGAAAATCACTTCTGAGAAGAGAATCTGAGTGCAGACTCCCCTGTTGATGGCGAATTTTGCTGTACTGTTATTGATCTTTCTTCATAGTTATTAAATTGTCTTTCATGGAGCAAGCATAACATTTAAAACCAAATGTGCATTCTGTTTTGTTTCTATAAAACTGAACCCAAAAATCACAATTCCATTGCACTTTCTAAGTCTGCTATCCTATTCTTAAAACCCACACTAAATCCTAAACTCAAAAGCCACCCACATCCTCCTGCTCACAAGCCATTGAGTCCCTCCCGCCCCGAACTTCTCTATTTCACCTTTATCTCTTTTGTAGCTTTATTCTCTCATGCATTCACTCACCAAGCACAGATCATGTGCTTACCTTATATTTGAAGCATCTTTGATGACTTGCGCATATTTTTTAATCCTTTTAATAAAAAGCAGTTTCACGTAGGTCATTTCTCCATTTACTGAACAAACCTAGCCTCACAGAGAGGCTGCTAGCTTACCGAGGGTCTGAGAGCTGGCAGGGTTTAACTTCAACCTCAAATTCTTGATTCCCAGACCTTTGCTATCTTCAATTCTGCCTTCTGTGCTCCTTAACTATTTCTAGCACTTATTTCTTCTGGGACCTGGGATGCCCCAGGCCCCGCCTTAAGCACCTGCATCCACACATCACTCAGTACTAAGGAGACAGAATTACTTTAGTTATCCATTTCTTCTGTCACTTGTTTAGCTGACACTTACTGCAAACCTACTGCATCCTAAATATACCATGCATGACATAAAGACAAATGATACACACAGCTCCCTATCCTCAAGACAGTGATCTATAGACATACAAGTAAAGAGTAGTTTACTATGCCTGGGAAATTTCTAGAGAGTTTGTAAAAGAAAGAGGAGGAGGAGAAGGGCTTTGTATTCTTTTTATCTATCTATCTATCTATCTATCTATCTATCTATCTATCTATCTATCTATCTATCTATCTATCTGAACTCCAGAGTTTATTCCCCTCCCAGTCCACCCTCTGACTGTTCCACATCCCATACCTCCTTCCTGCTCCCCTGTCTCCATGAGGATGTCCCCACCCTACACCCACACCCACCCCACCAGAACTCTAAACTCCCTGAAGCCTCCAGTCTCTTCAGGGTTAGGTGCATCTTCTCTGACTAAACCCAGATCCCGCAGTCCTCCGCTGTATGTGTGTTAGGGGCCTCATATCAGCTGGTGTATACTGTCTGTTTGGTAGTCCAGTGTTTGAGAGATCTCGGGGGTCCAGATTAATTGAGACTGCTGGCCCTCCTACAGGGCTGTCCTCCTCTTTCAGCTTTTCCATAATTCAACCACAGGAGTCAGCAGGTTCTGCCCATTGGTTGGATGCAAATATTTGCTTCCGACTCTTTCAGCTGCTTGTTGGGACTTCCAGAATGCAAGTCATTCTATGTCCCTGTTTTGTGAGTACTCCATAGCCTCAGTAATAGTGTCAGCCCTTGGGACCTCCCCTTGAGATGGATTCCACTTTGGGCCTGTCCCTGGCTCCTCTCCATTTCCATCCCTGCAGTTCTTTCAGACAGGAACAATTATGGGTCAGAGTTGTGACTGTGGGATGACAACCCCCTCCCTCACTTTCTGCTGGAGATGAGCTCTACAGGTTCCCTTTCCCCACCGCTCCCCACTGTAGGGCATCTTTCCTAAGGTCCCTCCTTTTGATTCATGGGAGTCTCTCACCTCCCAGGTCTCTGGATGTATTAAATTGTACTTTTAAAATTAAAAGATAATGAAGGTTTAAATAAAAAAATGTTTCCCTTATAGCACCATCATGAGCAATGAAATGAAAGTATAAAATTACAGAATAGCAACACAATCTTAAAGGTGGAAAACAAAGTTGGAATGGCATTCTCTAATCTCAGCAATTTATTTTAGATACAATAACTGAGATAGTGTGATTCTGATGAATGAAATGGATCAAGGTAACATAATAGAGTCCATAAATAGACGTTTATGTATGTGTGTATTTATGTGTGTGAGTGAGAGAGAGAAAGAGATTTGAATATGAAAAAGAGAGAGAGATTTGAATATGAAAATGTCGCATAGCCTCATGTGTTTGAGCACTTGGTCTCCAGCTGGTGCTGCTGTCTTGAGACACTGTGATGTCCCCGAGAGGTGGAACCCTATGGAAGGTGTAGATCACTAAAGGTGGGCCTTCAGGTTTTATAGCTCAAGCCCACTTCTTGTTCACTCTCTACTTCCTGTCTGTCACAGAAATGTAAGCATTAGTCTCCTGTTCCTGCTGTCATGCCTTTCCCTACCGTGGTGAATTCATGTGCCCCTGAAACTGTAAGCCAACATGAATCCTGCTCCTGTACATTGCTTTTGTCAGGTCATTTTATAACCATTAAAAAAAAAAAAAGAAACAAGATTTATACTTCTTTGTAGTTTTACAAAGAAACTAAGGCAACACAGTGGAGCAAAGATGGTCTATTTAATAAGTGGTACTGGAGTAGCTGACATGCAGGAAAATGAAACGAGATATAAACCTTTCACTCTAAAATATTAACTCATAGTAGATCAAACACCTTAATGTAAAATACTAAGGACTTTCAGGAAGTAGGACTTAACATAGTATGGATATTGGGGTAGTTTGAATAGGAATGGTGCCCATAGATTCATGTTTTGAATGCTTGGCCCATAGGGAATGGTACTATTAGGTATGACCTTGATGGAGTAGGGGTGCCCTGATTCAAGGCCATATGTCACTATGGAGGTGGGCTTTGAGGTCTCATTTACTCGAGCTACACACAGTGTCATCACAGTCTCTTGCTGCCTGTGGATCAAAATGGAAAACTCTCAGCTCCTTCTCCAGTACCCAACCTGATGCTATGCTCTTTTTATATAGGAAAAGTATTTAACACACACACACACACACACACACACACACACACACACACATGCATGCATGCATGCACTTGAATGCAGCAGTTTTCTAGTTGGTCCTTGTGTGAAAGCATCCCAGATCTATTAGCAGCCTTTTTCTTTTAGCTGAAGGCAACATCTTCCTCTATGTTATGTTGTGCTGCAGATCCCACTAGCTCCTCTTAGGAAAACAGAAGACAAATAAGGCCTAGTTCCATGGAAGATGCTCTAGACCATAATACTTATGAACCAGGACTCTAATCCCCACTCTAAGCACCCAGAGTTGAGACAACAGTCTCAACTCTAAAATGGATAGACAATCTTTCCCTTCTTTTTCAGCTTTAAGCATGTCTAATTTTAAATGCAGGACCATCATGCCTTCCTTTTGATAAGTCTGAAGTCCTGCCTAATCACGTGGCTGTTAGATGTTTTGTTCTCCCTCACTGCCTCACATTCTGCCTTCTCCTTGCTTGTGCTAGGAGCTAGCTTGGCGACAAATGTTTGCCCTTCCAACTTTAGAGAGTTTTGTTTTGCTAGAACCAAAAGCCACTAAAGCAAACCCTTTCTGCTTTGGGAATCTTGAGTGTGCTAAGAACACTAGCCTACTTTTCTTACCTGGCATCCAGAGAGCAAGTATTTTTCAGAAAACAAAAAGAAGTTAGGAATGGAGATCTTCTTTCTCAGAACAACAATGCAATCAATCTTCTGAGACAGACCATTTTAAGAATAAATGTAACATTAGTAAGAACTACGCTTGACACATGGGCATGACTGCCAGCAAACCATGTGGCATAGCCACCCTATGCCACCAGGAAATCCAGGAAGCATGCAGTGTCACTTATCTCTACCTTCTAACAGGAATTCCTTACCAATCCTGATAACTCTGCACTGAGCCCAGTGTCAGTATGACAGAGCTGAGCTTCCCTTACACTTTGCCACTTACATCCTGGATAAAGACAAATCAGTTCCTTTATTATAAGTGTATACAAGTTTATGTATAAAACATGGGGGTTATCAGAAAATTACCCCAAACCTAGGAAGACAGAAGGATATACCCATACTCTTTTACTATTATACTGACAATAAGTCACTGAGACTGTCTGCAGGAATAGGTTTTAATTTCTCATACATTTACTATTATTGAAATTCTCCAACTTAGTGAAATTATTCCATATCTAATAGCTTGGTTCAGTACTTATGTAAATAGTTTCTTCCCAGGAAACAATAACGACAAAAATATATAGCTGGTTTTTATGTAACCCAATAAACATTTAGTAACATTGAATATGTGTGTATATGGTGTGTGTATACAGTCAGTATATGTGTATAAATATACATATATATAAATATACACATATACTAGCTACTTTTCACAGATGGGTTTCAGAGAGTGAAGGGGGGAGAATAACTCTTAACTGAGATCACACACACACACACACACACACACACACCAGTCATATGTATGTATTATTAAGTGCTTTTTGAACAGATCCTGTTTAATGATTGTGTTACTACTTGACAGCTAGAATAGGATCTCTTTTGTGTAGCTTATATTTACCTATGAGTCATAATTTTTTGCCTTTTTGAAAATCATACTTTAATAGTTCATCCTTTCTGTGACACTGGGAAGAAAATCAGTCCACGCACCCATCTGGAGAATTTCGGATCTCCAAGAACGAACGTTTTATGAATGACCTGAGAAATCATTTATATGGAGAGCCTTGGACCATTTTGACCAACTTCATCACAGCCAAACTTTGTGAGAACTCTCCCAAGCTTTCCTACAGGGTGCTATTTACTCTCTGAACTGTCTGCACTTCCTTCACCACACACAACACTCATCACGTAGCAAGGTATCTCTTATGCCTGCATTTCAACACTCATCGCACGTAGCCAGCACAGAGTGCTCAACATATGCTCCAAGAAGTCAAGTTTTCACTGTTTCCCAGAAACTAAAATTTGGGTATTATTTTAAGGATCAAATCTATTCAGTGAACTTCACTTAAGAGCCCTGAAAAAGACAGGCGACATGTCACAGGCAGAGAGAGCCTTATTCCATCCCATTGTTGCTATTTAGTGGCTAATTAGCATTGTAACCTTGAACCAGAGAGGAAAGCACACAAACCTCTGTTTCCTCCTCCATCATATGCAAATAAACCTTGTAGGCCCATTATAAGGATTAAGGTTTAAAAAGTGTGCAAAGGGCCTAACCCAACGCCACCCCCACTGGCAAAGTCTTTTCTCCCCCACCCTCCTGCCCCCACAAGGACTTGGAGAGCTCTGAGCCTTGGCTATGCTGCTGTTTCACCCCACCCCCACTGCAGCCGCAGTGATCAAGGGATGGGAAAATAACTCTGTCCAAGCAGGTGTCACTGTTCTAAACCTACAGTCTCATTTCCTGATCGTGTCTTAATCTGCTCGTCGGTGGTGAGAGTTGATTTCTTGCACATTCTTATATCAGTGGGAATTTCTGCCCTTGGCTGACAGGCATTATGGGTTGGCTTTGACATACAGCCCTACAGGGCCTGAACAGCGCCTATTCTTTCCTGGTCCTGAAAGGGAGCTTTGTGCCAAGGATTCATTAAACTGCACCGCACAGCCCCTTCATAAATGGGGCTCAATAATGAACAGTCGATTTAACTGGAAAAGCTGCTGGAGCTGTTAAATTAAAGGAAAATAAAGTGCACTTTAGGCTCAGTCTGCCAGAAAAAAAAATGGTGACCTAAAAGGAAAATCTTCATTTTTATTGAATTGCAGATTTAAAAAAAAAAAATCTAAAATGTCCAGGAAGCTTCCTTGTGACAAGCAGCGTGACACAGAAGAGTGCAGCTTAAGACGGTGCTTGCCTTTGTTCGTCCCAGAGAGCGTCTTGGGCTCTCACAGGGCTCAGGGCAATGATCTAATTTTGAGACTGTGAAGGAACTCTGCAACACCCCACAAAGAAAATATTTACACATATAATATTGTGTGTGTGTGTGTGTGTGTGTGTGTACTTTTTGGATTTGAATTTTTTTTTTAGAAACAAAGAATCTGTTCTTCAACTTTTCAGCTTATTCTTCACTGTGTAACTGTAGCACCAAAAGGTAGAGTTTCAACTAACAGATGGTAAAATCATGGTTTCAAATAACAATTTGTGGAAAGAGCAAAATTCACCAGACTTTGGTAGACAAGATGGCCGTGTGACAATTCTTGGGTTTTCCCCCCACCCCCAGAAGGATCATGAGCTGGGACTTCTGTTTAACACACATCTGCATCCTTTGTGTATTTTCAAATCATCAGATGGATCTCCATTCTGAAGGTGCTGCAGACTTTACTGTCCTCTCCTGATTGCCTTCTTTAAGCCTGTCATATATGTATACAGCAAGCTTTTATCACAGGGAAGTTAAACAGAAATCTGAGGGATGGTATAAAAAATAAATAAATCCCAATTTCCATCTCATTGCTCAAAGTCACCACAATCCAAACACGAGTTTTTCAGTTGAAAATCTGTACAGAAAAGTCCAAACCGAATTTCAAAAAGTTTTTTAAGTTTTTCTTTAGAAAGCCATTGATTTAATTTTTAACATGCATGACCGGGTAAATCAAATTCGCCATAAATCTATTGTGAGGTTGATTCAAATAAAATCTGCACAAATCCGGTTTTTATTTTTCAGAGTAACTACACGGTGACTCAGTAACTGCATTGTTTCCTCCCTTCTTTACAACTAATGAGTCACAGCTGATCAGTATAAATCATGAAATCCTAGGTTCATAATAAAATGGCTCAACTTCTGGGAGACCTTGTCTGGTGTTAGCCTTGATGGCTGTCAAAATCCTGATCTCCATCAGAGCAATGCATAATGTTATATTCACCTTCCTTTGAACATTAGCAGTCCAGGATGCTTATACCATCCTATGTGGCTCCTGCATATCTGATTACAGTGTGGCATTTAGCTTCATGAGTTTATATTCATTATGAAATATATACATGACAGAAACAAGCTCTTCAATATTCACCAGCCACCTTGTGGCTTCTCCCTTCATAAATAATCATTAACCTGTTCAGAAGACTGTTAGCTTTATACAATGAAACATGAGGAACTTCCAGATCTGCGCTAAGTAGACCAAAGTCTTGCTAAAGACCAAAACTTAAGAAACAATATGTTGAAGCCTATGTAGAAGAAAATGACTAGGAGGGTGATTATGGTTAAAATTAAGCCACATGGTGCTAGAGAGATGGCTAAGCAGTTAAGAGCACTGGCTGCTCTTCCAAAGGACCCAAGTTCAATTCCCAGCACCCACAAAGCAGCTCATAGCTGTCTGTCAGCCCAATTAGGAGGATCTGATACCCTCAAACAGACATACATAGAGACAAAATACCAATGTACTAAAAAGTAAATACATTTTTAAAAACTTGAATAAAATTAAAAAAAAAATCACATCATAGGAGACTGGGAATCACGAACAAAACCTAGAAGGAGAGACATCTTACATCAATATCATGAAGAAAGCACTCAGAGCTATCTAAAGAGGCAATGGGCCATCTTGAAAACAGTGATTTTCTTCAAATTGAAGGTAACCTGACATTCATTAGGAAACCACATCTCAGATATTTTTGTAGAAATGATGTAAGTATCAATGTTATTTCTTCACTGCCTGACAGGTGAGACACATTTTTCAGGTATGTAGTGCTGTCTCTGCTCACTCCTTTTCATTGCCTTCTCATAGTGATGCAACCCTGACATTGACAGAGGTGGAGGAAGAGTCCACAGGAAGGACTCCTACAGCTTATATGGAAATTCTATATAAAGGTCTAGGTCACACCAACACTGCAAACAAAATGTACTCACTCTGAGGTTTCAATTCCAGGAAAGATGGAGTAAACCACTTCCAACCTGTTTCTCCCACTATTAAACAATGGGAAACCATCAAGGTGGGAAAGAATATATAGCAGCAGGTGAGGTAAAGAACAAAGGCCACCAGGCTAGCAGTTAACTTGCATGCAGTTCACATCTAAAAGCTCCAGCCTGATCCAAGAACATCATGCCCTTCCGGAATTTTCCAAAGTCATTAATTCATGGTCCCACTTCCTGTTTTTCTCTCTCTGTTTTCCTTTCTACTCACTTTACTTTTAGAAGCAAGCAGTGACATGGAGAGCACCAGAAAGATGCAGCATGCTGTGGCTTGAGGACCATCTCAGAGAGAGCGTATGGGAAGCACCACTTCCCTTCTTGTCCTCCTACTCTTTAGCACATGTATTATTATTAAAATAAGAGTTAAAGAGTGATAGAGGATGTGCAGAAGATCGCCTAGATACTGTTGGTGGGAATTTAAATTAGTGCAGCCATCATGGAAAATAATGAGTTTTTTTCAGAAAGTAAAAAACAGAGCCTCATATGCCTGTGATCTCACTGCTGGATACATCTCCAAAAGATACACACTCATGTCCACTGTAGTAGTATTCTGGAATCAACACAAAGTGCCACCTATGGATGAATAAATAAAGAAAATGTGTAATACTTTTCAGATTTTTTAAAAAAGAAAATTCCATCATTTGACAGAATACAAATCTACCTGGAACACATTTTTTTCTAAGAGAAGAAAGACACACACACACACACACAAAGCCAAATATTGGCAGATCTCACTTTTTTCTGACATCTATATTGAATTCTTTAAAACACAGAATCAAATAGTGATTACCAAAGTTTATGAAAGTACAGGGAAAGGTGGAAAGACATTGATCTAAAGGCAGAAATCTTTATGTAGACCAGATACAATGTTCCCAGGTCTGTTATGTTTCATACTGGCTTTTAATAGTTATTTTCCCTTCTATTAAACATAGTTTTTTTTCTCAAACAATATTATTTGAATAGTTTTCTGTCCTTCTATTCCTCCCACTTTCTCCACACCCTCTCTCCTATCCAGATCTACTCTCTCTGTCTCTTATTAGAAAAGAACAGGCTTCTAGGAAACAAGAAAAGAACAGAACAAGATAAAATATAAGATGAAACAAAACCTCTCATATAGAAGTCGGACAAGCCAAGCCAACAGGAAAAGAAAAAAACCACAAGGAATCAGTGACTCTCTTGTCTACACACTCATGAGTTCTGTAAACGGATTAACTAGACTGAAAGGTCTAGTTCATACGCAGAGGACCTGGCGCAGACCCTGCAGGCCCTGTGCATGCTGCCTCCGGCTCGGAGTTCTCAGTTGTTTTTCTCAGTTGTTCTCCCAGTATCCTCTGCCCACTCTGTCTCCCCTACTCTTTCTACCTCCCTGTCCACGGGGTTCCCTGATCTCTGAAGGGAGGAATTTGATGGAGACATCTCATATAGAGCTGTGTATTCCAAGCTCTCTCTCTCTCTCTCTCTCTCTCTCTCTCTCTCTCTCTCGCTCTTGCTCTCATGCTCTCCTCTCTCTCTCTCCCTCTCTTTCTCTCTCTCTCTGTCTCTCTCTTCCTCTCTGTCTCTTTGTCTCTCTCTCTGTCTCTCTCTGCCTCTCTGTCTCTCTCTCTGTCTGTGTCTCTCTGTCTCTCTGTCTCTCTGTCTCTCTGTCTCTCTGTCTCTGTCTCTCTCTCTGTCTCTCTCTCTCTCTCTCTCTCTCTCTCTCTCTCTCTCTCTCTCTCTCTGCATAGCGTCTTGCTGTGGGTACCATAAGAAGCCTCTCTGATGATGCTAAGTAAAGCACTGATCTATGATAATTGCAGAATATCATTAGGAGCCATTTTATTGTTGTTGTTGTTGTTTTAGATCAGTAGTATTTGGCTTTACGCTAGGGTTCTTGACTATCCAGATCCCAAACCTTGGTCACCAAGCAGTGTCATGTAAGGGTTCCATCTCCTGGAGTGAGCCTTAAATTGGTCCATTACCTCTAGAGTGTTTATACCATCATTACCTTGGAATATTTTGCAAACAAGATACATTATAGTCGATCAAAGGCTTTGTTTTAGAGTAGATGTTTTTCCTTTTCTTTTTTTTGGGGGGGGGCGGTGGGGAGGCTGCAGAGTACCTCTTATGTCATAGACACTAGAACATGGGGTTGAAGAAGGTTCTATCTATGTTACTATGTCTTGAACTTTTCTTACAGGGTAGCTTCCATTCTCACCACCGAAAAAGTTCTGAGGTGATACAGGTGTTAATTAGCTTGATTTAATCCTTTCATGATTCATACATCTGCAGAAAATCACATCGGAGCATTAATTCCAAATATAGACTTTAGATGATAGGTGATACAAGTCAGTGTAAATTAATCAATTGCAAGATGGCACCACTTTATTGTAACATGCTGATGCTGAGAAAATCTTTGTCTGGGCAAAGGGTTTGAGGTCTTAAAGTAGCTTCTGCTCAGTTGTGCTGGGAACCAAAAAAAAAAATTCTCTAAAAGTTAAAGTAATACATGATGAGCTTTTGGTGCCTGGCTTGCTTCTCCTAGAATAAATATCTTCCAGGTAGATTCACATTGTCTCAAATATGAAGCTTTCTTTAAAAAAAAAAAAAACTGAAAATATTTTGAAAGTTTGTTAAAAGCATATGATAAATTCAGAAATCCATGTACTAAGAAGTTAGTTTTACACTATAATATAAAATAGATTTTATGTGTAAGATAGATATACATATATGTATTTAATAAACATTTAATATGTATGCATATGTACATATAATTTCTTAAAGCTATTTTTGATATACAACTGAAACTCAGGGTTCTCATCTGATTAGCCACTTGGATGGTTAGACCAAGTGAGCAGCAAATGAAAGGAGAGACACGGAGCAACCTCTGGTTGGCTATGTGACTAGGCACTCTGCTTAACCAAGGAAGTATCCATCCATCTCAATTTCGCCTTTATTAGCCAACTGCTCTCTGTATGCTCCTCTGCCTGTCAAGGGAATGGAGCTCATACCTCCTAAAAAAGTTCAAGGAATGGGCATCTAAAGAGCCAAATATGGTCTGTGTCCAGATGGAGATAAGGTGGAAACCAAGACAAAGGGTCCTAGTGGAGCTTAAAGTAGCATATCCAAAACTCTGTCCTACATACGCATTTCTGTCAATATGCATAGTTCTGTCAACAACTTCACACAAAATCTCAAGACATAGACCAAATGCTTACACATTATTTATGCAATGTAAGAGGAGCATCCTCAAGTGATCAATAAATCTGGACCCACATCAGTACAGCCTTTACTCCCCAGTTTCTGTCAGTATTCTAGTTTTTTTCAGATCTCAGCAGAGTTCACCATTAAATTATGCCAGCACATTCAAGGTTTTCCTGGGACTCTCCAAATTTTTTCCATGAGATAATTCCAACAACCTCTAAATCCATTATTTAGGTGTACTCACAGAAATGACCCACATCTCATCACCAATTTTTCTGTTAGCTTTCCATGTTGTAACAAAATACTCTGGACAAGCAACTTATAAGGAGAAATATGTATTTTTGTCTCACAATTTCAGAGGTTTTGTTGCAGACTATTGTGCTCTGTAAGATACAGTATATCATAGTACGGAATATGAAGCAAAAAAGAATACTTAGCTCATTACGGCAAGAAACCAAGAAGGCAAAGAAAGAACCAGAGCCTCAACATCCCTTCAAGGTAATGTCCTCAGTAGCTTAATTTTCTTCCACTATATCACAATTCCCAAAAGTTCCATCACATCCTATAGAAGAACAAAGCACCAAGCCTTTAACAAAGGCATCTCTGATGTGTTCAAAACTTGAAACCCTGGTTAGAGAGAGAGAGAGAGAGAGAGAGAGAGAGAGAGAGAGAGAGAGAGAGAGAGAGAGAGAAAGAAAGAAAGAAAGAAAGAAAGAAAGAAAGAAAGAAAGAAAGAAAGAAAGAAAGAAAGAAAGAAAGAAAGAAAGAAAGAAAGAAAGAAAGAAAGGGATTCAGGAGTCATCCCTGGGTGTGACTCCTCAATTTAAACTGTGGGGTTGGAAAGAAGAATCGGAGAAGGAGGAGGAATGGAAAGAGCTATATGTGGGATAACATGTTTGGGAAACTTGTAGGTATCAAACCTTGATGGAGATGGAGCATGAGCCCATTCTCTTCCGAGCATCAGCACCAGGCAGAACGTGCATCTCTGGCCTGGGAGCAATATTTCTGTGTTCATTCCTGCCTTTCTCTTGCCTCCCTCCTTATGACAATCTCGTCTACTGTATCACTGGCACACAGTCCTGAGGCCACCCTCTCTATATCACCAATGAAGCAGTAGCCTCTCTAGCTTCCCATGCAGCCTCCTCTCTCAGTACATCTCTGTCTCCAGACAACGTCAATGGTACAGGTATGGACCATTATTTCTCTAAATAATTCTAAATAAAGTCTAAATTCTTTACATCTCTGGCTCTCTAACATAAACAGAGGCTTAGAGGATGAGAACCTAGACAAAATGGCACAAATAAATAATTTGAGAATCTGAGTAAAGTTTGTCAATTAACATTTTACTTGCAACTGTTGGCCCAAGACTACAGGTGTGCATGGGATGTATGCACATGTATGTACACACACATGGATGCAGGAGTATACGTGATGAGTGTAGAAGACTTGCTTGGGTGATGGTAACAAATCACAAGACTTTAAATCTCAAGAAAGTATACAAGAATGTCAAAAGTAGATGTGTGTGCCCTCGTTTTCACAACTCTTGGCGATGAAAATACGCCTAATCCTATTCCATCATCTTTCCCATTTTACCACCTGGGAATTGTCTCAGCAGAGTTGTCTGTATCTCTAGTTTCAAACTGTCTGTGATCCTGTGTAGACCATCTCTCCTGACAACAGAGTTTTCAGTTTTACCTGAAAAAGTGTTGTGTGTTTCCCAAATCCTGCAGTTACACTTTTCAAATGCTCCCCAACTTCCTATTCCTAATTAAAAAAACTAGCTACTGAAGTGATACATCAAAGGCAAAAATTAGAAATCTCTTGTTCTCTCTCCCCCCTCCCACCCTCCCTTGCTCTCTCTCTACTCCTTTATAGTCACAGCTCTAGGATTGAATGGCTTCTTAAATCTTGCTCAAAAAAGATCCTGTTTGTTCTTAGTCCTGCTTGCTGCTAGTTCAAATCTACCCCTATTTCCAATATCTCTAACATTTCTTAATTCTAAGTGAATGTTCAAGTCAGAGAGTAAGGATCTATTATTTAATTTATTTTCAGACACTGTAAAGGCAAAATAATTGGCCTTTTGTCTACACACACCTGCCCTTGGTCTTTCCTGGCCTCATATCTCTTCTCTTTTATTTTAAATCAGGAGTGTCTCAAATTATATGTCCACATGAACCTGTGGTATCTCTGCTAGATGATGAATCAGATCTACCCTGCTTCCTTTTTCTGGTCTAGAACATGTGGAGAAACTGGCCCCATCTACTCTCCTCTTAGGTGGTATACCTGGACAAGAATGGGGAAGACAAACTTGAATTCATACAGGAATATTTAGGTAGAGTAACACTTGTGAAAGATGTCAACCACAAAGGAATTGTGGTTCTCAAGATGTGTAATGTCCAGCCACCCTTTGATAAAGTCCTGTATCACTTTGGATGCCAACATGGCTCCTTCTTTAAGGACACATTGATGGAGCGGAAAGAAGCAAGTAGGGGCCCAGACTTCTGCCTATTGTGAAGTGTTAGTTACTTTTCTATTGCTGAGATAAAACACAATGACCAAGGAAACTTATTTAATTGGGCTTTAATATGAGAACAATTATTACTTGGTAAACAAAAACAGTTTCCTTTTGAACATGTAAAATTAGAATAACACTAAAGATGAAAAAGTAGGAAGACTGGCTGCCAACTTTAACTTTTATAGTAGAGAGGAAAAATAAGAGAATAGTTGTTAACTGGTAGCTGGAAACAGGTATTTATATGTTCAAATTTTATTCTTTTATTAATAGATAAAAATTAATAAGAGGGGATACAGAATTTTATCTGAAGATGGGATCTTGGGAAGCTGAGACTGGCCTTCTACTCTCTATGCTGATATGACTGACAATAAACTTCTGATCCTCCTTCTTCTACCTCCTACATACTAGGAATACAGGTCTATACTACCAAGGAGTGCTGAGGCTGAAGATTTATGCACAGAGATCCACCTGCCTCTGAGTCCCAAGTGCTTAGAATAAAGGTGTGCACAACACTCCTAGCTAGCAACATTTTTGAATTTAAATAAGTGAACTTACAATCAAGAAGGAAGGAAAGAAAATATACTCAAAGACCCAAAAATCTTTGCATATTAAGCCTGCAACTGAAATTTTAGATACAGTAGTATTGGCATAATATTATCGTGCATTGTGTAATTGCTGAATTGCATTATTCAAATGCTTGCTAGTAAGTAGCTGGGCATTTAGATAGACTGAGGCAGGCAGCAATGGGTAGCCTTGGTAGCTGTTGGGGCAAAAATTGCAATTGCAGGGGTAAAAGTCACTTACTTTTGGTAAGTGTTCTCTTTCTTTGACTCTTTGTTATTATTCTATGGCCAAAAGCTCCTGGCTTCTGGTCATTTGACTCCTACTGTTAGCAGCAGGGGATTAAGAAAAAAGGTCAGTTGCTTGGGCTGTTTTCTCTTTGAATCTCTGTCCCCTAAATGATAAGGTAAGAGGCTCAGAGTTCCTTAACTCTTTGTGAGCCAGAGAGAAAGGAAAAGAAAAGGAAGAAGAAAGAAAGAAAGAAAGAAAGAAAGAAAGAAAGAAAGAAAGAAAGAAAGAAAGAAAGAAAGAAAGAAAGGAAGGAAGAAAGAAAGAAAACAGAGACACACATACTGAATGAAGCTGAAGAAAGCTGAGCCAGCATTTTATTGTGGTTCTTAGTATAAAAACTAATTATCCCAGGAATTGATCACGTGGGTCTCCATACATAGCATCTCTAGATAGCAAGTTCAAGGCAACAACTCATGTTATAAATCAGTAAAACTTAAGGAATCAGCAGAATTGTTGACATGTCTTTCCTTTAAGACTAGCATCTCCCTAAGAATAGATTATCCTTTAGATCCATAAGTTCAGTATAAGTTTAAAGCAAAAATTTTTATGTCACAAGTTAACATAATTTTGTCAAGAGAAAAGCCTTGTATCTTATTAGTTTTGAAGTTTTGTGTAGATGAACTAGTCAATATTTTATTTTCTGTCCTTGCACATTTAATAAATTGTCCATTCCCAGTGTGTGACCTTCAGGTACCAGATAATAGTCTCACACCTAACCTAGCAGGAATGCCTTACTTAATCATAAGTTTGTTCCAAGCTATGCAAAAAAAATGTGGTATATATACACAATGGAGTACTACTCAGCTATTAGAAACAATGAAATTCTTAGGCAAATGGGTGGAGCTGGAGAACATCATACTAAGTGAGGTAACCTAGCCTCAAAAGATCAATCATGGTATGTACTCACTAATAAGTGGATATTAGCCTGGACAACTGGAATACCCAAAACATAATCCACACATCAAATGAGGTACAAGAAGAATGGAGGAGTGGCCCCTGGTTCTGGAAAGACTCAGTGTAGCAGTATAAGGCAAAACCAGAACAGGGAAGTGGGAAGGGGTGGGTGGGAGAACAGGGGGAGGAAAGGGGAAAGGGGGCTTATATGACTTTCGGGGAGTGGGGGTCCAGAAAAGGGGAAATCATTTGAAATGTAAATAAAAAATATATCGAATAAAGAAAAAAATCTAACAAACTTACAGTAAAAAAAAAAAAAAAAAAAAAGTTTCCAAGCTTGCTTTCTTTTCCTCAGTGCAATTAGCTTGTGGCATATGAAGGTTTTCAGAGTTCTAATTGAAGCTATTATTCTATAGGAGACTTGAAATTACTTGTATCAATTTGGGAATTCTACAAAATCATTATCAATAATTATGAAATCATCAATGTATCTACATAGCATTACTTTATGAAAGTACATCTTCATATTGATTCTGCAGGAAATTCTGCTAATGCCCAGGAATCAGTAGGCTATGTAATGGTGACAAGAAAGGCCTATCAGCAGCAAGAGGAAATTCTAGGATGAAGTTTGTAAGGACCCTACATCTCAGCGCTCCCTCATTACAGGCCATACAAAACAGTTGGCCATCTCTAGAAAATTCATTTGCATGCCTTAGACTTTCCTAAATGGTTTCTGTCAAATGCTGATTTCTCTGCCCCATATCCCATTGCAATCTGAATGTGGCACTGTAAGGCTTATTCTAAGAATCTCCTGTCTCAATGTTAAATAAACATTGGTCCCCATTTATTCTCTGATTTGTCAGTAAAAGCTGACCAGCCAATGACTGAGCAGGGAAGAGAAGAGGGCTGGACTTCCTATTCCATCTAGGGGAGGGGTAAAGAGATAGAAAAAGGGAATTTACCATGAGGTGAAGGACTAAGAGCCACCTTGAAAAGGAGCATGGAAAACAGAGAATAGGTCAATATTAAAATGCAAGTATCTCAAGGATATTAGATTAGTTTAGAGGATTAGAATAGATTAAAAACTGATTGGTAGTTATGCTGTAAGCTTGTTTAAATATAACTAATAGTCTCAGTTTCAATCATTTGAGAGCTAACTGGCTTAGAGGGAAAAACTGACACTTTTAAATTTGCACTAACCCAACAGATATTTGTTCCCCTTGTTTTTCTATCGGTTGACACATGAGGTCGGCTTGCTATGGGGTGAGGCTTTTATCAACATCATTCATTCATGAACCACCTTACCATCAATCCCATATTTATCCTTTCACTGCCTACAACAGCCATACCTTCAAAACAGAAATAGCATCTCAAAGCTCCTGCCAAGTACATCAGTGATGTTCTGAGGGAAGAATGCTCTATGATAGCTGGACTTTTGGTTTTGAATCTGTGAGTTTCTACTAAGCAAATAGTATGTAAAAGGTAGAAGGATAATTAACAGATGTAGACACATAGAAGCAGCATATGGTAAGACATCGTTAAGTCAGTTACTTACAACATCCAGCAGCAATGACTGAGGACATCTTGCTATAACTTTCTTGTTGGGTTTCCCAGTAGATTCCTGGAAAGACTCTACTTTCTGTGAATGAGCTGCCACCTTCCATTCCCTTTAAAGGTATTTTGTTGTTGTGGGATCACCAACGATAACCTCTGTTGAAGATGGATTGTTTTCTAGCTGTTCTGGAGGATGGGAGGCAGTGTTTCACTCTTGAACTGCTTTGCTGTTCTCCTTTCTCCCTGACAAAGACTATGGTATCGTTTTGTCCCAGTGCAGGCAGTATTGGAGGGTACTTGAAATAAACACACTGGTATCCAGGACAGGAGAGCCCTACTCCCAGGACCTATATTCAGAAGTTTAAACAACACAAAACCAATTTCCCATGTTCACATGGAAAGTACTTTATGAACCTAGGTTATCCTAACCCTAGGATAAGTCCCCAGCTTTCCTTCAGTTCTCTTCCCAGTGTCTTTTGAAGAACAAAAGTTATTAATTGTTTTTAATATTTATTTTAATTGTTTTAGATTTTCAAGACAGGGTTTTATCATGTAGCTCTGGCTATCCTGGATATGTCTCTGTAGACTAGACTGGCCTCGAATTCATAGAGATCCATCTGCCTCTATCTCACTGCTGAGATTAAAAGCATGATCCATCACTATCCAACCTAAAGTTGTTAATATTCAATGAAATCTACATTGCCTATTTGTTCTCTCATATAGCATGTTTTAGTACTATATTTTATAATTCATTTCAGGATCTGTAAAGATTATTCAGCATTTAAGCATTAAAAGCATTGGCTTCTTTTCTACAGGACCTGGGTTTGATTCCCAGCATTCTCATGGTGACTCACAATAGTCTATAACTCCACTTATAAGGAATCTGATGTCTGTTTCTGGCCTCTGAGGCTAACAAGCACACAAGTAGTGTACAGGCATGCACTCAGGCAATATGCCCATATACATATTTAAAAAAACTCATCAATCAAAACTCTCCTTTTCTTTCATGTTATCTTTTAGAAATTATATATTTATAGATATCATATTTATGTCTACTATACAACTTGAGTTAAATTTTGTGAAATATTTAGAGTCTATAAGCAGATTAGTTCTTGCATTTGGAAACCCAGCTGTCCTAGCACCATTTACTGAAAATAAAATCCTTTTTGCATTGAATTGCAAATATACTGGTCTCTTGCTACCCATGGAGGTATGAATCTTGGATCTCCCACCTTATATATATATAAAAAAAACATAGATATACAAATCTTTAAGATAAAATAATATTTTAAAGAAAATATAGGGAAAAGTCTAAGTATGTTTAGTAGAGCTACAGACTTTTTTTTTTTTGGTTGTCTGTTTGTTTTGTTTTTTTTATTTGTTTGTCTATCTGTTTTCTGAGAAAAAATCATTTTGAAACAGGTTTTTACTATGTAGCCATGGCTGGCTTAGAACTGCCTACGTAGACCAGGATGGCCTTGAACTAGTAGATATCTGTCTGTCTCTGCCACTAGAATCCTGAAATTAAACATGTACACCACCACACTTAGCATTTTCTGAACATTTTGGTATTCATGTTTGTTCAATTCTTACTTATTTTATGTATATGAATACACTATCACTATCTTCAGACAAGCCAGAAGAGGGCATCAGATCCCATTACAGATGGTTGTAAGCCACCATGTTATTGATGGGAATTAAACTCAGGACCTCTGGAAGAGCGGTCAGTGCTCTTAACCACTGAGCCATCACTCCAGCCCTGTTCAAATCTACACATTCAGAACTTGTAGTATGAGTGGCCAGCTCTATATGTTTATTTTTTATTGGTTATTTTATTTATTTACATTTCAAATCTTATCCCACTTCCCAGTTTCCCTTCCACAAAGCCCATCCCCCATCCCCCTATTCCTATGAGGGAGCTCACCTGCCCACCTACCCAGTCCTGCCTCACTGCCCTAGCATTCTCCTAGGTTGGTGTATGAAGTCTCCACAGGACCAAGGACCACCCCTACCATTGATGCCAGATAAGGCCATCTTCTGCTACTTAAGCAGCTGGAGCTATGGGTCCCTCTATGCACTCTTTGGTTGGTGGTTTAGTCCCTGGGAGCTCAGAGGGGGCAGGGGGTGGGGGGTCTGGTTGGTTGATAATGTTGTTTTTCCTATGTGGTTGCAAACCCCTTCAGCTTCTTCAGTCCTTCCCCTAACTCCTTCATTGAAGTCCCACAGACTGATGGTTGCCTGTGATCATCCACATCTGTATCAGACAGGCTCTGGCAGAGTCTCTCAGTGGGCAGCTCCTGTCAGCAAGAGCTTCTTGGCATCAGCAATAGTGTCTGGGTTTGGTGTCTTCAAATGGGCTGGAGCTCTCTAGGTATATATTAACATTAGAATAAATTTCCCTACAGAACACAGCTAAAGGTCATTTATGCCATGCAATATTTTTGAAAAGCTAGGTTGGGAAGCAGATGGCTTAGCTGAGCATTCAGGATTTATAAGCTACTTAAAGACAGCTCACTCACAAGTTGACTTGGGACTCTATGTGGATGGCTTGCCATCTTGTAACCCAGGAAGGACTTGGATCTTATTATGGGAAAAGAATATTATACACTTCTATTTTCATGCAAATTGTCCCAGCAGAATCAAAAGGAGGAACAGTATAAGTGATGGCACTGATCTAATTATCTGCAGGCCAAAATTACCTTATCCCTGAAGGGAGCCTATAGAACGGCCTGACAGAGACTCAGACTCAGTTGGAGACAACTGAGACCTTAGCAACAAGACAAAACCCCGCTCCCTCCCTGCATAAATGGCTGCTTTATAAGCATTCCTTGTAATTTTCTTTTGGACTCTACTATCTCCTCTAAAGAACATTTCAGCTCATGTTTAAGAGAGGACCCACTGCCCTACAGTCTCTAGCTTGAACCATGGTTTCCCAGCATATCCTTCTTGTCCACAGTTCAAGCCCCAGTTGTATGAAAGGTAGAGCACACGAAAAAGATGTCAGTACTCTAACCTCTGCTTCTAGTGCAGCACTTCACAGACTCTCCTGCAGTCCTCGTGAGCACTGAGTGAGGCCAGCATTAGAATACCAGTGTTTGCGATGAAGAAAGCAATAGTCATACAATCATATGCATCAATTAAAATATTAAAGTATAAGTAGCATTTTAATGATATGGAAAATGAAATTTAGGGAGGTGAAGAAGCTAATTGTACAGTCTAGAAGAGGATAAGGAAGGGTTAAGATTTCTTAGATTTCCAAGGCTAAGATTCTTTATGCTGTACACATGTCACCAAAAGGAAGCCAGGGCATGCTGGCAAGCCTGTAATCTCAGCACTCAAGAGGTGGACCCTGGAGCTGAGTCATCTCTTCTACATAAGTGAGTGCAAGGCCAACCTAGGTAACATAAAACCTTGTCTCAAAAAATAAAAGCATATCAACAAATTGATGAAATTAGAGGTATTCTTAAGTGCAACATTCAGGGGTTCAGAGAGTGGAGGAGACAGGAATAAAATAATAAAAGTGAATGTGATCAAAATACATTATCAAATAACATTACACAAAATTGTCAATGAATATGTTTTTAGATGTAACATTCAAGGCAATTCAGCACTTGTTCTGTTTGTCCCTTTTTGCTCTGAACTTTCATTTCCCAATGGCATGGGACCCACTCCATCTCTGGAACCACCATCTAATGATCTGTTGCTAGCTCAGAGACCTGCTTCAAGTCCTTCCCTGCCTTAACCTACCTCCTACAGAAGAAGTGTCCTCACTTTCAAGGAACAGCTTTCCTTTCAAGTGAGTTCTTTGATCACAGGCCCTCCCAAGCCACTGTTCTATTCACTTCTCCACAGCCTGACTTTACCCCAGACTAGGCCTTGTGAGTAAAGACAATTTCTACTAAGTCTGGCAGGCAGAGTTTGACCCCTAAACCTACACAGTGGGAAGAGAGAACAAATTCCCTTAAGTTGTCCTCTAGCCTCTGTGCATGTGCTGTGGCATACACGTGCTCACACACAAACATGCACAAAAAGAATAAACAAATGGAAATTTCCACACCCTCTAGCAGAGGCAATGTTGGGTAGATTCATGCAGAAATCTAAATTAGAATCTATTAGATGAGTTTGGGAAGTTATTTCTGCTCTCTTAACTCCTATTTTCTACCTTTAACACTATGTACCACCTGGGGAAGATGATACATTATGTGTGCAGGGGTGGGGAGGGTGGGAGAATGGGTAGGTGCTCTCATTACTTTTTCCATCTCCCAACAACTCCTCAGAATCATAATTCTTTAACTTGCATTTAATAAAAATTCATTCTAATTATCACTGAAGAGAAATTTTACATTTAGATTAAGTGATACCTATAGATATGTAATAGTATTTAAAGCATGAATAAATAACTAAACTAATGCATAAATCATTAAGTGCATATGCCTTTTTATTTTTTAGACAGGTTCTTGTGTAGCCAGGCTAGGCCGAAATATGTTATATAGCTAAGGATAACCTAGAACGTCTAACCTCGCAGCTTTCCCTTCCAAAGTGCTGGAATTAGAGGTGTGCAGAAACATGCCTAGTTTGGGAATTGTGCCTGGGCCTTGGTCATACTAGGCAGACACTCTACCAATTGACCCTCATCCCCAGCCCAATAAAGTTACTGTGCCAAAACACTAGATATACCTGTCATAGAACCAAATCAAGGAAACGTGCATTATAACACATGCTACTAAGGTCTAGAGGTATACAGCAGTAAATATAATAACATCTGTGTCCTTGCTGAATATTCAGTCTACTAACCACTCCTATTCTTATGGATTTTGATATGCAACATACTAAGATAATGGTGTGGAACGTTTTAATGGGTTGATACATTCTGCTGCTACTTCTATAAATAAATAAATCTCTCAAGATTTATTTATCCCTTTATGGTTTTATTTATTTATCCCTGGGCTGGAGAGATGGCTCAGAGGTTATGAGTATGGTTGGTCTTCCAAAGGTCCTGATTCAGTTCCCAGCAATCACATGGTGGCTCACAGCCATCTATAGTGATGGCTTGCAGGTGTAAATGCAGGTAGAACACTGTATACATAATAAATAAATGAACTAAAAAGTAAATAAATAAAATGATGTCTTTTTTTTAAAAAAAAAAAAAAAAGGTCTTAAACGTTTATTTATTTATCCCTTACTCAACATGAGAATGAAGCAACCTCCAGGGATTCACTGTTGATAAAAAGGATGAAGCTTACCAGGGTCAAACGCCTGGACAAATGAAGGTCCAGGCTGCTTCCCCTTTCCCCTGGCATCAGAGTCAGGGTAACATCAGACAAGCATCAACAATCATTCAAGCCTACTTACACAGTGGCTAGAGAACAGGAGCTGTGAATCAACTCACCTCTTGTAGCTGGAGGTGTGAACATCTGACAGTGTGCTTTCCAACTCTCATGCAGGGACCCTGCAGCCCGTGATGTCACACAGCAGGTGGAAGTGGAGCTCCTTCTGGACAGGGGCAGGGGTGGAGGCAGGTGTGTAAGCATGGAGACAGACGGGAGAAGAGGAGGCTGTGGTTCATAAACAGAAGGCACAACACTGAGGAGCTGCTAGTTTGATTTTCTTTCAGGATTTTATATAAGAAAACAATGGTCTGAAAGAATGGACAGGGATGAATAATGACTGTCTGCCAAGATCCTTGCTAACCATGGTGATTATCTCCCAGCCGGATTCAACAGGCAGCGGACTGATAAGAGACAAGTCAGTTCTCTTTATAATTCATTTGGAGCCTTCCTCCCATCATGCCCCTATTTGTATAGAAGCCAATTCATTCGAGGCTCCAAGCTAGGAAGTGGTCTCTTCAATGACCACGGAAGCAGCGGTCTGCTATTGCGTTAGCCTGTATCAAAACACGTTCTGGAAGGCCCCTCTCCCATCTCATCCTGGCCCTGGGCAGCTGGTTCCCAGAAGCACTGGTTGCCAACCCTCTGACGGGAAGCAAGGAGACGAAACCACTACCATTTATCACCTGTCAAAAATCCAGACTCCACTTGTCCTCAACAACACAGCCAGACACACAAAGACAACTACCAACCCAAAGACAAGTAGGACATGAAACAAAACTGAGGGGGCTGCTCCACAGTTAAAGAGAGAAGACAAAATTACAAAGTTTGTCAATATCCTTCTATTTTTTTTTTACCCAAAGGGGAAGCCAGAATCTACAAGCATAGAACTCTAGAGAAAATAAAAGGATTTGGCTGAGAGTTTCCACTCTCTACTGACTTGTGTTTTCTGGAAACCCAGCAGATGGCCTTAAGCCTTGGTTCCCTACCATGTGGAGGCAGAATAAAAGGAAAACCCACTTCAGGGCTTCTGTGAAGGTGAACTAAGAAATATGACAAACTTTCCAACTGCAAGGCACTAAATACATGACCACTGTCCATATCTATAGTCACTTAGAGTCCTATCCTGGGTGTGCTTATCATCTTACCGACTTCTGTATCCATTCCATTCTTTGTAGGTATGTTTGCCCAATGTAACTGGAAATCAGAAACAGACATGCTATCTGAGACAGTGGCCTGACCATCACAGTAGAGGAAGGGATGGGGGAAACATAGACCTTAAAGCAGATAAGTTTAAATACTTCCTCTAGACAACTAAACAACCTTGCAGTTATTTAGTGACTATATCTGTGTGTCCTTATCTACTCCGTCTAATTTCTGGAGAGCAACATGTAAGGTAACTAGAGTTCACTGTTCTTAGGTACATATAAACATCAACCTGCTTTTAGAGACTCTAAGATATAACATCTATTATTTGTACTGCTATGGATGGCAGATATGAATTAAAGAAGTCAATATTTCATGTTGTTCAAAAGTTGAGGAGGATGAGAACTTTAATTATCTACTTTCCTCATTGTGGAATCTTTAGGGTAAGGGTTCAGACTTTTGACTTTCATTTTATTTTTCTGATGCACCCATTTGTGTTGGGTTGATGAGAATAATTTGCATGACTTTGTAGTTGTTTATTAATCTAGTTTATTTGGGTTGCTAAGCTGGAAAGTGGGTGCTTTCCCTTATCCCTCAACAAACAAAGAAACAAAAAATTAAGATGGCAAACCAGATGGTACAAAAGCTCTGGGGGCTCTGGGTTCATAGAGGATCTTTGTTCAAATATTGTGGATGTTAGAACTCTTCAATAAATGATAAATAGATTTTAAAAAAAAAAGAACAAAATCTCATCATTTCCCAAACACGCATGTAACTGGAGGCCAGCATATCAAAGAAGAGAATATTGGCACAAAAAGACACCTACTACCTAACTTCACTCAAACATGAAATATTTTTTAAAGTAGCTTAGGGGTTACTGAGGCCAGAGAAAATAAGAGAAAAGCAGAATGTTCAAGGCAACAAGATGAATAATATATTAAAATTCATCTGGGCTGGAGAGCTGATTCAGCAGTAGAGCAGTAGAGCATCCTCTGGCTGCTCTTCCTCAGGACCCAGGTTCAAATGCTAGGACCCATACCACTTGTAACTCTGGTTATAGAGGATCTAAAACACTTCTTGGGTCTCTGCATACACATGGGATGCACAGAATTACATGCAGATAAAACCCTCTTACACATAAAATAAAAAAAAAAGAAAAACATTTCATTTGGATAGTCCAAAGAGTGTGTTTCTCAGCAGTCCTTCTAGAAAAAACACATATATCACTAGTATGCCTAGTGCAAGCAACATCCATGACTCAATGACCCCCTAGCATTTCCTAGTTATAAAGATGGCCTGACTCTTTCCTTTTCCTAGCAAGACTGCATTATCTCACCTGAGAGCCAAAATTCCAATAGATTACATCAAAATAGACCATGTAATGGAAGCTATAATGTTAAAATTTGATGGTCTTCCTAATAAAGATTACTTAATAGAGAATGAGAGAGATGAGGGGCACCCACCTGCTCCATCCCCACAACTCCCAGCAGCTGCTTGCTTTGTTGAAGTGTTGTTAAAATCACTGTTAATACTAATGGTAGGTTACTTAGTGCGTGTTTCCTGTTCACAAGCAAGCATTAAATGGGGGACTCACTAATTGGCAACCACTTGCTGTCCTGAATGAAGACTCTCAAACAGCCATCTGTTTTATAATACAGTCTGAGTAAAGACTCAACTGTCATTAGTACCCTTACGACAGTACTAACTGTTCTGAACACTCAATGGATGGCTTGAGAAAACTACAAAATTATCATAGAGCTTGCTGTTTCAGCTCTTGAAGTTAGAGACTCAACTAGAGAGGCTTCAAGGAGTTTGCACCAGACTCTTTGCCATTACAAGTGTCAGCAAACTTGAGACGAGTATGAAACCATGTCAGCCTAGGCCAAAGTGGTAGCCTCTGTTGGCCTAGAAGGATTTCTGTAGCCGATGCTAATGGGACAGTTGTGTGATGGTTCAAAATCAAACCTTCATCTACATGGACAGGATGCTGTCATTAGTGCAAACACCACTTCCCTGGCCATCTAAGCAGATTTTTAGCTCACTCTGTCAGTCTGTAGAAAAACGTGATTTTGTACTACCTCACCTGGTGTTGCAACACTAAGTCCAATAAAACATTCTTTGTCAGTGATATTTTCTTGCCCACATGAGTAGCACAAGCTCAGCAGGTAACTCAAAGAAAGAAACAGAGCCTACAGTGTGGCACCAGTGGCGGAAGCAACTGAGAAAGCAAGAGTTGAGTGGTTGACACTCCATGCTGCAAAATGGCAAGGTTGCTTGCTGCTTGACACGTGAAGAAAAGACAGGAAGAGTTAAAGGGCCAAGCTGCAAAATCAGCAATATGTCATGTTTATGTATCACTTAACAAATTCAGAAGGCCATCTGGCTGGGGACTGAGTAGCAAAGGACCGGACAAGTGCCAAGAGATGGTGGCCTTCAACGACTTCTTTCCTCTGACTCTGGGCTTTATCACCAATACGATGGTGTATACCGTCGAATTATATACTTCCATTACAGTATTCATGAAATAGAAGTAGGTAGAATCAAGCAACTACTCCTATTTGAACAAGAGCTCTCCCCAAGGATCACCAAGGTTTCCCTTCGTGTAAAGATTTATGAGCATGCAAGGGCTCTTTAAAACTACAGACAAAACACAGTTCTTATTGACAAACACAGAAAGAAATTAATTGCCTGCCAGATAAACTTTTGATTTACATATTGTTGCATCTTCTTGCCATGAACACATAGTCTTTTTCAAGTTTAAAAAAAATATTTCCCAAGTTTTTATCTCCTATGATCTAATTGTAAACCAGCAATTACCTTTAGCCAAATTGAGTTATCTGATAAGCTTGGAAATAAATTAGTGATAAGCTACTTCCCAAGACTTTGATTTTAAAAGAAACTACAGCAAGTCTGGATCACACTGTGTCAATTTAAAACATGGCAGCAGCCCATTCTAATCTGAAAAACATGACCAGTGGGCTAGAGAAAGCTCCTATGTACCTTCTACTGCATGAGAGATGCTTTCCTCTCAGGCCTGTTGATTCCAGGAAGGCCACCTTGCTAATACTGCCTATTTCTTTCTCTTGTCTTTTCTGTGAACTGCAAGTGGCCGTCGCATTGATTCACAGAGTTAGTGGAAGAAGAGACCTGTAATCCCCTTTTACCATGTTTGTGCTGGTCCAGGTCCTTTGTCCATGCCCAGAGCTTCAAGAGTTCGTTGATTTTAATAAGGCTTTGCCTGTCCCAGCCCTCTTCACCTTCCCAGCATCCACAGCCTCATCACTTTCCGCTGTGAGGCCACCGGAGTTATTCTCACAAGCCCTGTGTGCCAACTGAGGTCAGACACACACAGGTGTCTGGGGCATCCTCAGTCTCTGAGTCCTCGACCCCCAGTGCTCTCTGTATCTACTTTCTGATGCCCTCTATCACAACAGGTATCTGAAATTTTTCCCATAGCATCCCTATTCCTGCATGGATTTCAGTCTTCAACAAAGCCAGCACCCACCCAGTCTTGTACATTGCCTGGGTCTCTGAGTCCTAAGAGAAATCTCACTCTCCCAGGAGGATACCACACTCTGCTGCACCTCTCTCAAGTGACCTGTTATATTTGCAAACTGCTTATACCATAGAGCCCAGATAAAAGGTAAAAGCCTCTCACTGGCTCCTTCATTTCTCTTCATGCGTTCCTTGCTTTTCCTTTGTCCAGTTATAATAACTTTGTTGAGGTATTTCGGTGATTGGTAAATGTTCCTCTATACCCTGACTTCTCTGTCCATTAACCTCTCTGCTTCCAATGATAATTTCCCCCACTCCAGCCCACTGGTCATGCTGCAACATCCTTTGGCCAATAATCTAAATCTTCACCTAATCTCGGTTTTAAGCACACCCCTCTTTGGGATCACCAGCACCTCTCATCTTTCTAGGTCAGCTATCCATATCCCAACAAATTTGACCTGCACAAAAATCCCCACTGCTTTTCACCACCCCAGCACTGCTTGGATGACCAAGAACTTGCCTGACTTATTTTTTGATACAGTGGTCTTGATATCTGTAAATTAATGAGTTGTGTTTTCCTAGTGGTTAAAGAACTTGAACATCTTCCATGCTATTAACTATTTTTTATCTTTTATAGAGGACAAATGTATCCAAACCCTTTCCCTTTCCCCTAATTTTTTTCTTTTTAGTTTTTACAGCTGCAAATATTAGATAGAGATAGGTAGATAGACAGACAGACAGACAGACATATAGAGCTAGAGATACCCACAACCTCAGATCCTCAATAACATAGTAAATAGTGTATTTGTTTTCAGCTTCATTATATATTTTTTCTTTAATTCTACTTTTAAAACTGTGGAAGCATATAAGTAACGCAAGTCTTGCTTTTTCAGCTGTACTGAGATTTTTTGTCACTTTAACTGCCATTTAGTTACAATTCAGTAACATTCCTGATACATAATCTTAATTATGTAAATGTGACTACAGGTGTGTTTTTCCACCAATGAATAAGAAGACATAAGAACTGAAAGCTCCACACCTCAGGCTGATTTCCTGCCAGATCAGCGTCTGTACTCTGAGTGAGGGTGAGAGCTGGCTCCCTTGAGCAGAATGGAACTGGCAGAGAGGAATTGAGTCCCTGCTTCCTGGGCTCAGTTGGCTGGACTCCTAACCCCATGGCTGGCCTTGGGCTGAGGAAGAGAAGGGCAGCTGTAGATCACTGCTTGTGGGAAGTAAGCAACACTTTCTTCCTCAGAGAAATGTCTTCTTTCTTCACCTTCACCTCAAACAAGATCTCCAGACCAGCTGGCTTTGTGCCCAGGCCCCCTTTCTCCTCCCTCTCAGAGAGCAGGGCACAGAGCTCACAATCTCTCTCTCTCTCTCTCTCTCTCTCTCTCTCTCTCTCTCTCTCTCTCTCTCTCTCTCTTCTGGTGTGTGGTCTCTGTCTCAGTTCTGTCTGGCAGACAGTATGGAAGACCCAGGTCAGTGGGGTCATCAGCATGCTAAGGGGAAATCTGATTGATGAGCGAGTGTCAGGAGGAATGAATGGGAGTCTTAATTAATGGCTTCTGCCCTGTTTCAAAGGAAGGTTCCCTTACACCCAGCTCTCTTTTCTTTGGGGTAAAAAAAAGAGAGAAAGAAAAAATTGTGGTGGGGTGTGGAGCTGAGGGGGAAAAGGCAGGAAAAAACACTCCTATAATCCAAAGTTTTCTAAATGACAGAAAGGAGACTTCAAAGACAGACATTCTGGTTGGTTTTTTATGTGTGAGACTGTTCAGTGAGTCTCTCCTCTCTTTGTCTCCGTGGACAGCTAGGCTCCATTCCAAAGCTAAAAAATAAAAGGCCACATTGTTCTGACTGGAGCTTGCCTTTACAAGAAGTTTCCTCCTCAGCCCTGGGGCATATTAACTGCCGAGGCCCTGGATTCTCTGGGGGAGGGAGGCATTTCTTCCAGAGCTAGCTACGTAGCTCTGCTTCCCGTCCCTCCCTACACACTTCTGCTGAAAAACACGTGTAAGAACCCAGAGTCTGCCACCCAAACTGGCCTGAGCCAGTGGTAATCACATGCAACTCACAGGGAAGCAATGCGGGCAGGAATGGCTGGTGTCTAACACAGAGGTTCACATTAAGCAATTTAAACTGTTAGCTCATCATTGAACCTGTGCTGACTGGTACTGGAGCTGGGTGACCCAACAGAATATAAAAGGAAAAGATTCAGAACTGGAATTACTTATGTTTATGAGCTATTTGACTTGGGTTGCATGCTGGGAACCAAGCCTGGGTCCTCTGGGAGAATAGTAAGTGCTCTTAAGTGCTGAGCCATCTCTCCAGTCCTCTATCTTTGCTAACTGAATTTTCACTGGAGCCATAATGCCTGCTTCTAGGGCTTGCCAAGGAGTTGGTGAAAAGAGTTAACATGGGCAGCATTCTTGTACAGTATCTAGCATGTAATAGAGAATCAGCAAACAATAGTTTATAAATGGACTAATAGGATACTTGCCCTGGAGGCCCTCCCTCCCTAGTAAAGAACACAGATATAAAAATATAATTCCATTGCAATGTCAAAAAGGCTAAAAGAAGCCTGAACAAAGTACAGAGAACAAAATAAATGTGCAAAGACAAGTATACAAAGTGCAACACATATGGAATATTAGCAGTGTGATGATCAAATCCAAAATTGAACCTGATGCTCAGAGTGAAAACATTCTCACTGCAACTTGGTTTTAAAATTATTTAAAATATATCTGTATATATGCTTCTTGGTTATATTTGGACTCTATTCTCAAGATACCTAATTATGTGCATGTAATTTTCTCCAAATCTCAAACTTATGAGATCCTACATGCTTCTGGTTCCAAATGCTATAGATAAGAAAATAATCAACCTGTAACCCTCAAGGAAAAGCATCACTGAAAGTTTCACAGAGAAGGAAATGTAATCAGAGTACTGAAAATCAACAGAACAAGTAGAGCAAGGTGGGAAGACAGTCTGACAGAGGGACCAGGAAGGTAGACAAAGTGGTCATCGTGTGAGCACAGAATGAGAAGATGGTCAGTGACAGAAAGAAACAGTAGGGTAACAAAAGCAAATGACTTTGGCAACATTGAACTAAGAGGAGAAATGGAAGGAGGATTAGGAGGAGGAGAGGAAGGAGAGAGAAGAAGAGGAGCAGGAGGAAGAGGCAGGATGAACTTGATGGCAGGAAACTGGCAATATTCTAAGTTAACCTCACAGAAAATAAGAGTTCTCCACTCAGGACAAAAGTAAAACATCAAGCAGACTGGATACAGAACTAAATATCTGTTGGGCAATTTAGAGGCCCATAAACAAGTAAAAAAAGATGGGAAACTTTTTTGACTGCCTTTGGCCCAGTAGCCTCAAATTCTAAAAGATACCATTACCATTACCATTACCATTACTATAATTCTATGAAATTTATGAACTGCAGCTGGAACCTTCACTGGAAATGCCCCTGGTGGTCTACTAAAGCAGGTGAGAACATTAGCCTTTAATTCAAAGGAGAGAAACATTGATGTATGAGTTACCTGTAAATCAATCAATACAAAGATATTCACTGACTTACAGACTGTATTCAACTTAAAATTTAGAGATTGAGTTGCTGAATTTTACAAAAGGGTCTACAGCAATCATTCAAATTATTTTTCATTACAAACTAAGTCTAAATAAAGTTAAATTAAGTTTTGTAAAAGATTTTATAGTGTGTGTGTGTGTGTGTGTGTGTGTGTGTGTGTGTGTGTGCCTACAGAAGTCAGAAGAACTGGAATTGGAAACAGTGCTCTGGAAGATCAGCAAGTTCTTTTAACTGCTAAACCATCTTTGCAGAATTCTAAATTGAGTTGTATAGGTGTTTTTTTTTTCAATCAGATGTCTCTAAAAAATACATACACATAGTAAACCATTTTAGAGAAAGGAAAGATTGGAATGGAAAGGAAATCTGTCTCTCCATTCTCCATAAGTCTTATCTCTCAGTTTCTTCAGTATTTCTTTTTTTATTTTTAAAACTTTTATTACCAATGGGGGGTGTGTGTGCACATGAGTGCGCATGCTCGTGCACATGCGTGTTGTATGCATACATGCTCACTCACATGAAGTCAGAAGTCAGCTCTGAGGAGTCAGCTTTTTCCTCTGCCTTGTTGAGACAGTGTCTCTTATTATTTCTGCTCTGGTATTCAAGTTAGCCAGCCTGGAAGTTCTGGATAATTCACTTGTCCATCTCCCATCTCTCTGTGGAAGTGTCCCACCACCACAACCAGCTGCTTTATCTGGGTTTCAGGGATCAAACTCAGGTCATCGGGCTTTCAGGACAAATTTTAATGAGACATCTCTCTGGTCCTCTTTCTTGAGTATTTTTTCTACATAAGAATGTATATTACACTTATAGCAATTTAAAACTATTTAATTTTGATATCTTTTTAGTATTTTGTCATTAGAAAAAACCTACTTTGATGAATATTCTGATATATAGCAGTTAGCTCCTAGTATAAAGTTCAAGAAGCTTAATTGCACAAGAAAAGGCTGTGTGTACCTTATTTTATCTTATAGTTGATGCCAAGTTGCTAGTAAGCAATGGAAACAGCAACTTTAAAATGTCTCCTTTCCTTTGCTCTCAGCAATGCAGTGTGCTATCAAATACTTCCTTCTTCCTCTCTGATGAGTAAAAATGATTTTGTACTACAAATGAGACATTTCATTTTCTATGAGTGATAGGAAGCATGCATGTTTTGAATTTTCACATGTATTTACTGTGCTTCTGAATGGGTGTGGGTGCATGTGCATGTGTGTTTGGACCATGGCTTGAATATGGAAGACAGCTTGCTTGAACCATTTTCCTTCTTCCCCCATGTGGATTCTGGACATCAAAGTCATGTTACATTTGGTCATCCTGAAATGAAGACTTTTTAAAATGTGCTTATATTCCAGGTACTGTATCAAGTAATGTTACATGAATTAATTATCTTTGTTCCCATAATATTTGGAATACAGCTTGGTTGTAGAAACCAAAAGTTGTCAGTCCACTATGCAATGTAATTTTTTAGCATTGTAGTCTCTCTACATTGTTGCATTTTCTCCATTTATTTTTAGGAACTAGAAAAACGAAAAGCACAAATAAATATTTGATGCAGTAAAGAGACCAATAAAGATATAATGAGGCTACTAAAATAAGATAGATGTTTCTTTGGTTATTTTTCTTGCTGTGACAAAGTAACAGGTAAAAACAACTTAAAGGAGGAAGTATTCTATCTTAGCTTGTAGTTTCAGTGATGTAAGACCATAGACCTCAGTTACATTATATCTTTGTATCTGAGCCAGGGGTGAGATAGGCTATAAGGCTGTAAGAACATGGGGCAGAGAAGGCTATTCACTGCATGGTGAACAGGAAGCAAGGGAAACAGAGAGGGATTTGGAACAAGACACAGTACACACATATATACAACACACACACACACACACATATATATGATATATATGTATTTATATATACATGTATATAACTGTGATTTTATATCCAAACTTACCTACTTCTGCAAGATAAGCTCCATCTCCAAAAATTTTCAGAATTTCCCAAAATAGTACCACGAGCTGGGAACCAACTGTTACACTCACGTGCACCTACAGGGAACTCAAAGCAAAACATTCTGTTCCCACCCTTCGCCCCAACCCCACAGAGGCTCCTGGCCATCTCACAACACAGAAGACATTTAGTACATCTCCAAACGTTCCCAAAGACTTAATTCTTCTAACTGTCAAGTTTAAGTTGAAAGTCTACTGAGACTCAAAGCCATCTCTTAGCTGTGTCTTCCTAAAATAAAATCAAAGTTATATTGATAAAATGGCATACATGAAATATCCCTCACTACAAAACACTGGAATATGAAAAGGAAAAAATTCTGATAAGAATCAAGAACATAGCAGGAAAACCATTAAATCTGAGTTTCATGTCTGATATCTAAGGTCTGTGGTAGCAAAGTGGGCCTGATCAACCTTACCTCCGTGGTCATGGGCTGGCTCCACTCACTGGCTGTAGCTTCTTTGGCAGATATTCTGTATTCATAACATCGTGAGCATCCTGGGACCTCTACTGTGTCTACGCCTTCACCATAATAGTTTCTACATTGTTTTCTCAAAAACAACCTGCAACGGGGCTCTAAGCCTGTTATGCACTGCCTAGCCTCCCCAACATTCATTTGAAATCTGGGTGGAATCGTGAAAGACTCCATAACTCTCACATTCTGCATGCCCATAGTACCAGCATCACATGCATGAAGTCAAAGTCTGCCGTCATCTT
Organism: Apodemus sylvaticus; assembly: GCF_947179515.1. Classification (NCBI taxonomy): domain Eukaryota; kingdom Metazoa; phylum Chordata; class Mammalia; order Rodentia; family Muridae; genus Apodemus; species Apodemus sylvaticus. The sequence goes on from NC_067472.1 coordinate 113,229,723, forward strand.
AAGAAGAACCAACTTGGAGCATGTCTCTTCATCCTACTGTAAGCACTTGGAGAGCTAAACGAGGTTAAAATAATCCTAGGAAACACTCTCCAGGTGATTTTTTCATGGTAAATTTTTTCTTTTATATTCTTGAGCCAACAAGGGGTAGAATCTGACAAATTCTTTAGATGCCTTAAAGCCATCTTTTCCTATTATCCCATGGGAAAATAGCTGATTTCTTTTTAATGGTACTAATCCTTTATACCTTTAAACTGGGCATGGTGGTACACACCTTTAGTCCAATCACTTGGGAGGCAGAGGCAGAAATATCTCTGTGAGTTCAAAGGGCATGATCCACATATTGAGTTCCAAGTCAACCAGAACTACGCAGAGATATTGTCTAAAAATAAATAAATAAAGAGAATAAAATCTTGCCCATGGGACTGGAGAGATAGTTTAGCAAGTAAGAGCCCTGGGTGCTCTTCCAGAGGACGAAAGTTTAATACCCAGCGTCCACATCATGTCTCACAGTCATCTGTGGCTTCAGTGCTGGGGGAATCCATAGCCCATGTCTGACATCTGCAGGTTCATCCATGAACATGATATATAACATACACCCAGACACACACATAAACACATAAAATAAGTTTAAGATTATGTGTGTGTGTGTGCTTGTGCATCTGTGTGTGTTTGCACGTGTTTGTGCGTGTGTATGTATGCTCTATCAACAACCTTAGTGCATTCCTCTTCTGGCCAAACTACCCAAATTCCAAATCTTTTCTCTCTGCTTTTCATACCTAATTTTCATTATAAACCTAGTTAAGTGTAGCAAGCAACAGTCAGACCACAGGCTGAATGCTCTCCTGTATTGAAGTCTCCCCCACCAAATTAGTTCTTCACTTTTAAATTCAGTCTCCCAACTTAAAGTCTTGGGAGACAGACAAATGTAGACAAATTATTTATCAGAACACCCTCTAGTTCAAGTACCCAAGATAAAGTCCTTGCCCACATTCTTATAATCATTCTGGTCTTTGGACTTCCTGCAGAAAATCACCATTAAGTTATAATTACCTAGAATGCATCTTCAAATTTTTCCAAATTTTTCACATAAAACAGTACAAACACTTCTGAACCATAACTTCAGAGAGGGTCACAATAACAACATTACTTCTCTGATAACAACTTTCCTTATTAGCTTTTTTTTTTTCTGTTTTCTTTTTCAGAAGTATAAACAAACTACCCAAGAAAATGATGTAGAGAAAGACAGATTTATTTTGGTTTGTGATTTCAGAAGGTTAAGTTCATGATCATTTGACTCCTTGATCTTTGGTAAAACATTATGATATTAGAATGGTGTGGTGAAGACAATTCTTTATCTTTACTTCATACAAGCTAGATAACACTCAAAGGAAACACAGATCCTCAGAACAGGAAGCAGTTTCCTATGACCCACTCTAATGGCCTACTTCCTCCATTTTGGTCCCACATTTTTGAAACTTCCAGAACCTGTAGAATTAATTCACTGAGCTGGTGACCAAGAACTAAGTATATGAACCTATGAGGAACATTGCATATTCAATCCTTAAAAACTCCTCTTTATGCTTTGTCAAAAGGTAATGACAGAAACTAAAGATAATAGAGAGCAAAACCTATTCCATCTCTTCTGGGTGGTGAGTTATTAGACCCTAACTATCCTCCATGCTTTTCAGCTCCATGTAGCCACCTTCCAGCTAATCTAACCATCAATTTAGTATAATATAGGATGAAGAGATCATTTTAAGCCATACCCAAGGAATTTAAATAGGAAAACTTGAGGTATAGCAAAATGGTTCTAATTCTTCCTAAAAAAAATATACTTTATACACACATAAAGTTTGTGTTCATTGTCTTCTTGAAGGAATTTGACAGCCACTTTGAAGGAGAGATTCATAAAAAAAAAGATGCTTTTAATTTTGATTTATTATTGTCTAAATATTGCCTTTGGGTTCCTAACTATTTTTGCCTACCTATAGGTCAGAAAGATTATCTTCTATGCTTTCTTCATGTTATTAATTTTACTTCATTGCTGTACTGTTCACAAGAGCCAGAAATTTTAAATTATTCTGGTTGACTATCATTTAATGAATGAATAATTAAAATGCGGTATCAAATACACAATGGAATTTTATTGACCCACAAAGAAAAAAATAAAATTGAAGGTAAATGGATAGAAGGTTACCCAGCCCTATAAAGATAAATATCGCATGTTCTCTCATATGCCTGTTGTATCTGTGAATTCTTAGTGTTTTTAACTAGGAGTGCAAAAAAGACCAAGATGGAAAAGTGCCATTGGAGGAAAAAGGCAGGGAAATGTTTTAAGGGAGAGGGGACAGTAAAATATGCAGGTGAAAGGAAGTAGAAAGGGGAACGATGGAAGGGAGAAGGTGTAAGTGAGGAGGAGGGGTATAAGAAATAGAGTAGGAAGCATTGGGGATATATGAAAAAAAATAAAAACCTATCTTAAAAGCCTAGTAAGTGAATTTTTACAAAGTTCTAAAAAGGTGATACCTAAAAAGGGATAGTACTTCTACCAGAAGCCATACACACTACTGAACAAAAAAATCTCAGTGCTGGATGTGGGATACTTCCCTATAAATTGTCTGTGGGGATGGCCACAGAGGTAGCCAACACCTCAGGGGAACCAAAACCTGCTCTTGCTAGTGCTCTGTTACCTGTCAGAACTTTACCATTAGATACTTGTCTTAGTTTGGGGGGTCTCTATTGCCTTGAAAAGCATCATGACCAAAAACAACTTAGAGATGTAAGAATTTATTTCACCATACAGTTCCACATCCTTGTAGGAAGTCAGAACAGGAACCTGGAGGCACGACCTGAAGCAGAAGCCACAGAGCAGTGCTGGTTGCAGGCTTGCTCTCTATGGCTTGCTTAGCCTGCTGTCTTTAATCATTAATCAAGAAAATGCCCACAGGCTTGTCCAAAAAGCCAGTCTGGTAGAGGCATTTTCTAAATCAAGGTTCCCAATTCCCTGATGACTCCAGCTTGGGCCAAGTTGACTAAAACAGGATGAGCATGTTTCTGAAGAAGCCACACACTTTGGCCACAGGTGTTGAAAAAGCAAGCTGAAATAGAACTGTAAACGTCCTCTTACTGGTTAGCTTTCATAGTACCAAAAGATACCATGCAGACTTCAGGGGGAGAAAGGCTATCAATAGTGGGTCTCAGCTGGGAAGCCTGAAAACTACATTAGTGACTGGCGTGGCAAGATGTGCCCATAGCTGCAACTGTGCTGTGGGTATTATGAGAATAGCAAACCTCCTTCCAATTTGATTTGAAGACTGTTCCCTAAGAGGGAGCACACACGGTACAATAAACCAAGTCAAAAGATGGTGGCTCGAGAGATTGTAGGTACTAATAGGGAACCTACCACTATAGTTTTGTTAAATGGTCAGGTAGTCAAGCTATCTTATAAATACTCATATTTATTTTCACAAATCACTGCTTCATTGGTGAAGATTCTCATCGCAGTGAGCAGTAGTTAACACAGACCTGTTAGACTGATGAGAGCCATGGACTTGGGCTGCTCACCACCAAAGAGAACAGCTACATCACCACTCCGACGGAGAACGCAGAGCATGGAATATATGAAAATGACTTCATATTTTCACAGCAGAACTCACTGGCACAATATCTCCACCAGACTGGGTCTGTCAACATTTCATCATGAAATGGGGAGGGCTTATAGACACCACCCTCCCTGGTGAACTATTGACAACGAATGGTAACTGTGGCAAGGACTGTCACTTTCTTCCATCATACACCCTCTGATAAGATGCCCATGCCCTAATAAATTACTTCACACCCATGCTCATGGTGTGAAGCAACCCTAACTAAACTTAGTGTGATAAACACTCACATATAAAGGGCATGAGAGGAAGAAGGTTTGTTGTAAAGAAAGAAGGCTTGTTTTATGGGCTGTGAAGGGAATAGGGAAAAATATAAAATGAATATCAAAAATTCATTACGCACATGTATGAAACAGTCAAAGAATAAAAATATATTTTAAAAGAGGGGAAAGTGATGGTGTATATAATCAAAATACATTGTATGTGTGTATGAAACCTTCAAAGAACACATAAAATTAAAATTGCACTTTTAAAAAGATGAAAAAAATACGGGTAAAAAATAGGGCTGTGAAATACGATGGCCCATCCCCATATCAATGACCCACTAAAACACTCCCAAGTTTCCTAAGGTCATGCTCTTAAATGATTTAAGCTCTAAGGACACACCCCCACTATCCCTGGCCCCACATGTGGGCAATGAAGTCCGGTTCCCACGCCGTGTCAAAGACAAGTGTTTGACATTGTTCCATGGGTATTAATTTGACTTATCCTGAGGAGACCTCAAAATGCCTTTCCTGTTAGCTCAAGGGAGAACAGAGCAAATGTTTTTGACAGAAACTGGTGAAATCCCAGGGCTCAAGTGTCTCTGCCCAGTCTATTGACCATCCTTGAGAGAGTCTCCCTCAGGATCATGCAATGGCTGGGCCAAGAACAGAAAAGTGAGGCTGGTCTGTTTTCCTAGTGAGGTCTAGCCCAGAGGGCCTTGCACACTGTCTCATCTGCCTGGAGATCTGGTCTGCTCCCACCAGCACATGCTGCCTGCTACCAGTATTAATAACTCGAGCAGCGGGAGGCTTCACAGCAGAATGGGGGCTGCCTGGATAATTATCCAGTGGCCTAGGATCAGCCAGTAAATTACTCTGTGACTAGGCAATTCAGCAGGTCACCAGCGTCACTCCAGCCCTCTCATTTCACAGCGCTCCCCTCCTGCTGCACTGATATTCATTTGTCTGCTTTGCATTCAGGTCATTGCTCTGGTGACTCTATTTTTTTTTTAATGTCTAAAGGGTGAGCAGTAGCCTCTTTGGGGAGTCTGCTAGCCAGTCCAATGGGATGGCTTTAGAAAGTAGAGAAGAGAAACATTTGTTTTAGTAAATCATTTCACACACCCAGGCATGCTATCACTTGCTTTCTGATACTCATAACCACACTCCAATTTTTTTTTTCCTCACACAGCTGTGACTCTTTCCTAACATGCCTGGTCAAGTAACCTGGAATAGTGTGGAAGGGAAAGACCGAAAACTGTGTGTATTCCCAACTCCCCCTGCTCCAGCTATTCTAGAATGAGAGCAGGGCAGACAGATTAGTTTTCTCAGTTGCTGTGATCTCTCTGAGTCACATGCACAAAGTATTCCCTTTATCTAACTCACTCTTTACCCTCCTCTTTCCCACACTCCTCTTGTTTCAGATCTTCCCTCGACAGCAACCCCCCCCCACACACACACACCCTCTATGAACCCATGCAGAGCACAGCTGTGTTCTCATCCCTCCTGCTCCACCACGGATCCATTCCACAGTACCCAGCTAACCAATTGTTTCTCCTCTTTCCTGTCCTGGACTTCCCATTGTCAGCCTGATAGAAACTAGAACCAGCGCCATCCTTTCCAGGTCTCCACTTACAGTAGCCAGTGGAAACTAAGGAGTAGACAAGGAATGATATTGATTTCTAATTTGCCCTCAGCTGATAGACACAATACCTACAACCATCGAAGAAACTTGCTGTGACTGTTCCAGAACTTGAACGAAGGACTTCATTCCCATTTCCAGGAGCTGCCAAGTGCATCTCTCCCTCTCTTCAACTTGCCAACTTCTGTAAATGCATCTCAAGAGGATCCTGTAAATCTCAGTAAATGTGCATGCCAACTCTATCGTTCATCCCCTTGAAAGGAGATCCTCGAAGGTTTCAGATGCTATAATTTGGAACATACTCTGGGGTTCTGTACCATAAAGGTGGATACAGTTCCCACTTTGTTGTAAATGCCTTTTTGAAAAACGGGCTATCAATACAATAACGCAGATAATTTCCCACAATGATAGACTGAACTATCCAGGCCATGATAGCTCTCCACCTGACCCACTTCACTACCGAAGGGAAGTGCTCTGAGTTCCTCCCGACACAAATGCTGTTGGAGAGGTGCCTTTCCCTATGCTGCTCCCTCAGCTTGGAACGCCCTTTCTGCTGCCAGAACACGATACACTTCTCCCTATGTTTTGGAACCCATCTTTGATTGCCATCTCTAAGGAGTGTTTATTAACTTAGAATGTGCTATGAAGAAGAGTTCAGACTGCAGTATCAAACAACCCTATCATTTGGCCTACCATTTAATGGCTATGACACTCTGGGAAAGTTATTTACATATCTAAATGGGCCTCAGTCTCCTCATCTGTGAAATGGAACCATGGCTGTACAGATTGAAATGGAGAACTTATTATTGAAATAATAAGAACTACCCTAAGGCTTTTATCTTATTATTAATGATCCAAATTGTAATTAACCACTGATAATATTTCCTTTTTATAGTTCTGCATCCCTACAAGACTGTGACTCTCATCAAGATAGAAGTTTATTCTTATCTGTATTCCAAAACTATGCCCAGATCATGAATAGTTAACAAATGCTTTCTTTGATGAGTTAAAATCATACCTTTAAAAAAAAAGAGTATTTTTTAAAAGAACAAGAATTTTGAATTTTAAAGAAAAAACATGTCAAGGAAAGTGTTCCACAAGTGTGAAAACCCACAGATCCATTCAGACACTTCCATATCTACATTTCCTGCTTTGCCTTCAATCCTCAAAATTAATTCATGTAGCAGGTGTTACTGTCTTTAGTTTAAACATGAGAGAATACTAACTTCAACACAGAGTCCCAGAGCAGTTTTCCAGATGCAATTTCCTATTACTTTTCTCCCTGGTTACGCTTCATGTGCCCACTGACCCACCCTAACCTAACAGGGAGCAGTGGTTAAGCCCATCTTACAACTCAGCTGCACACAGTACTGGGAACAGTGATCGTCTTCACAATGCCATTCCACATGGTGTCTACTGTACTTGTTTCTAAGAATGCCAGGGAGAAAACCCAGTGTTCCATATGCTGTGCAGAAGAAACATGCATTTCTGATGTGTGCTTTAGGTATCTCCATGCTTCTCCTATGTTTCTCTGTAGCTGAGAAGGTGAACTGTAAGGCTATCAGAAGCTGCAAACAGTCCCTACCTCTGGAGACAGGCATTTACCAGAAGAAAGAAGGACCAATAGCCTCCCAGAGCATTGTTCAGCCACATTAGAGAGAGGATTAAGCAGATACATTCAGCTATTCTAACAGATTTTCTTTAAGCCTTGAATGCGCCTCTCACACTCACTCAGATAATCACATTAGTTTTGTCATTAAAAGATTCCTTTTATAGAAAGTACCTAAACCGCTTACACCACCCAGAGAGGGTGCATACATTATCAAGCTCTCAGACAAACAAAAGGGATTTTTTTTTTTGGTCCCACATCTGTTTTCCTTATTCTTCATATTTTGGGGGGAAATCAAGGTGGAAATTATTTTGATAAATGGCCAGTAGCTAGAAAGCAACCTTACCTCCTAACCCTGGCAGTCCCCCTGCAAAGAGAACAGGGAATATCAAATGCCTTCAGGGTAGAGGCCAGCAAAATAATCAGAACAGTTAGATGGCAGGGTAGGAGGTAAATAGAAATGGGTGTACTTCCCACTCTGCCCCAGGAAATTCCATTTGGAAATAAGGAAGCACAGCTAAGTGTCTAGAAGAGAAATCAACAGCAGCCTCTTGCTACATCGGTAGCCATGCTTTAGGATGGAGGAGAATCACTTCACTGGTCTCAGCATCCTCTTTCTTCCTGCTAGAGCTGCTGAGGACCTTCATAGACAAAACGATAGAAAAGGCAGGAAGAAGAGTCCTAAGAACTGCAAAGAATGATGTGTGTGGTCACTGGGAGCTTCCTGCCTTCTCTTTTGATCAGCACTATAATAACTACAGTAAGGGTTATATCTGTATTTGCTTTTTACAGCATTGTGGTTGGTGCCTAAGTATAGGTACTGAATAAACATTTAATCATTTTTTCTCAATACCTGTGCTTTAACTGTCTTCCCATTGCCCCTAGTCAGCAATCTTCTGCAAACTCCCATCCTTCAAGTCCAAGTTTAAATGTTATTCACAGACCCTCAGGATAAATTCATCATTGTTATGTTCTTGCTTTCCAACTTCCTAATGCAATAATGATTCTGATTCCTGTGTTTATAATTACTTGCCATTCAATGATCTTTTCCCATTACCTTTGAAGCTTCTGAGAATATTGGGCTTTATCCTTATTTCTTCATTTTATTTTTGCTTAGCACAAATTTGCTATTAGATACAGGTTTTTACTGACTAATCAATCATAAGGGAAGAAGCAACTCAAAAACTTGACACTTGTTGGTTGTACTAGGAAGAAGTTACTTCAGCTTCAATGCAAAGGGCATTAAACTGTAGAGTAGGTATCACCCTAAGGTACTGATTTGCTCTTGAATGATTTGAATTAAGTGTCAGATTCTCACCTCCTAGCTAACTAAAGCAAGGAGGACGCTTAAATTACGATGGAGACAATTTAGATTAGTCTCTTAACATCAATACGGTCATCATCTAAAGCCAGATCATTCTTTGTTATTTCAAATGTGACAACCAAAAATGATTCAAGCATTATCCAAAGCATACTCTAGGTTGAGAGTGAGGTACTGACACCAATTGGGGTCTAGTGATTTAGATGTAAGGAGCAGACTTGGGCTGGAGAGATGGTTCAGTGATTAAGAGCCCTTGCTGTTCTTGCAGAGGACCTGGGTTCAGTTCCCACTACCCACATGGCAGCTCACAACGTCTGTAACTCCAGTTCCAGAGATTCTGACACCCACTTCTGACCTCCTAAGGCTCTGCAAAAATATGGTGCACTTACATACAAGTGGGCAAAACATTCATGTACATTAAATAAAAATATAAAAAAACTTTTGTTTTTAAAAGGGTGGAGTTTTATGGTATCAGTAAGGGAGACAAGGACCTAGGTGGCCCTAAAGGCAAGGATTCCTCCCTGGAACACTCAGTCTCTGAACCTAGAGCTAGTGTCAAAGAACTCTGAGATCTAGCCTATGGATTACCTCTCACTAAAAGGCAGCAATTTAGAATGGTTATGCTTTATAATTAAAGGAGAAGGAAACGCTTTGCATGATGAACACAAATTAAAAGAATTCATGAGCACTAAGAAGATTCTCCAAAAAATGCTTGAAGGACTCAAAAGAAAGATAAATATGATTTCAAAAGAAATTTTCAAATAAAGAATTTTTTGATGCACCTTAAGGTCTTATGACCAGATCTGGAAATAGATAACCATGTATCGTTGACAATGTTAGTCATGGGACACAAAGAGAGACAGACAGAGAGAGAAGAGAGAGAGAGAGAGAGAGAGAGAGAGAGAGAGAGAGAGAGAGAGAGAGAGAGAGCTTGTTTTCTACCTCAACTCACTTAGCTTCTTATGTTCAATAGTGAAGTTAGTAAAATATATAGGAAGCAACTCCCTTGGCCTCTGGTCATCTTCTATAACAAGTTTCTTAGGTGATCATGGTGGCACATGCCTATTAATCCAGCATTTTTGGAATGCTGAAGCAAAATAATCTTGAGTATGAAGTCAGTCAGAGTTACATGGCCAAACATTATCTCAAATAGATAAAATTACCATTTTCTGACAGAGTGCCAGGCTGCTGGAATGGGAAAAGGAAGAGGCAGGACCTATGGAGGGAAGATCCACCTGTAAGAGCAAGTTCCAGGCTCCTGAAAAAGTAATTCCCTTTGTAAATCCATGAAGATCAAAAGCAAAGGTCGCATGAGCATGTCAGAGCTGGGACACGTGCCCATCTCTACAATTTTTGCTTCTCTCACTCTGCAGCTGATTAATTTGATGAATTTTTGGCAGCCCTACAGAGACCTGGCTGCCAAAGGTCATGATAGTTGTTGATGCCTAGGAAGTAGTAATAAGACATGATACTTGCCCTCTGAGAATTTGATCTTCTTAAAAAGCAACTGACAACACTGAGAAAAATATGACAATGTGTTGTTGGTCTGAGTTCTGCCCCTCTACTCCAGGGTATATCCACTGGAGAGGAGGAGTGCGGGGAGTTGGGTTGTGCTTACCCTATGCTACCGCTGGGCTTCAGAGAAGCTCTGAGACACTGCTTCAGGGATGGGGAAGCAGTCTGAGATATGGGAAAACCAGAGCTTTCAGGAGGAGGGAGATCCCTGGGCTGAGGGGTTCTCTGACTCTTGGACATCCAGGAACCACTGGGAGTTGCAGAAACACTGAGAATGGAGTCAGGGGACCCAAAGGCTGAGAACAGCATCTAGCCTGGGGCCTGGGGAAGGAAGAGCTCTGGCTTAGCTCAGTGGTGATTGCCCTTAGCTTGGCAGTGGTTGTCTGGGAGCACAGATGGGCCTTCTATGGGAGATTTAGCTGCAGCTCTGTAGGCAAAGGCCTTTTCCATGTTCCCCATGGTGGTAATACATGAAAGAGGCAGTTCATGTTTATCTATATCACTTATTGGCTGTTCATCATAGAAAATAGGCACATATTGTACCATACCAACTTCTCAAGGTGGACTGTCTGGGAAGGGAAGCTTATTGGCTAAGCCCTCAGGACCCCTAGGTACCTCATTAGCATGGAGAACTCTGTTCTGGACCTATGTGCCCACAGTCACATTCCTTTATGTGGGGGGTGTGACTTGTGACATGTGTTCCAGGCCAGGAATTTGGCAGGGAGTAGGGAGTCGCCTAAGTCTCAGGTGTGTACCCATCTAGTCTCCAAGTCTCAACCCGCTCTATCCACCAAGCTTCCTGGCATGGTTTTACCATCCCACAATATATGGTCTGAATACTAAATTAAAAGTAGTCATGTACCATTGAAGGCACTACAGAGGAAGGCAGGTAACATCCACAATGATAGATCTTCCATTCTTGCTGACAGACTAGTTAACCTGGTTCTGTTATCCTTAAGGGATGACTCTCCAGAGGAAAACAATGACTTCACTAGAGGAGTAGCCAAACTGATGTGAACTTTAGAAGAAGCACAGATGATAGTACCATACAAAGATGGCAGCATCACACACTGAGGAGCTAAGGGGAGTTAGAAAGACTCATAGAAGGTCATAAGGGTGATGCAGTGGTAGAAAAGGAGTATGCAGAGCCCGCAGTAGCTCCAGAACAACTTAGGGGGAAAAAAGGCAAGTCTTGTCTTATGGAAAGTTGCTCTTTAAAAGTGGACTCACAAAACTGGAAAGAAAGATGGCAGAATAAAATCACTTGCTGTGGAGCCTGACTAATCTATACCCAAACTGTAGGCACAAAGGCCATGCTAATGAGCCCTGGGACGGGGAGCAGAGTCCTACAGCTCCTGCAGAAACAGGTCAATACTGAATAGGGCTGGTCCAGCCCCCAGCTTGTAGCTGCTGCAGCTGCACTGGTGCTGCTTTCCCTGTTGGGAGCTAGAAATCAAAGGGCAGTAGCACTGCCCACAGCCTACAAGCACAATTAGCCAGAACCAAGGACAGGATAGTGTGCAACAGCCTGAAGCTCCCACTGAAGTATATCATTTCTGAGTAGGGACAGCCCCAGGATGGAGCTGTGGCTGCAGCCAGAGCTACTTGCCCTACTGGGAATGCTCAGGACAGAGGTATTACCCTACAACAAGGTGACAGATGTCAAGTCCAGGAGATACTGGGCAACCAGAAGCTCTCTTAGAACCTATTCTGGCATGCCCTGACTAGGCACAACACTACCTGTCTAGGCAACAGCAGGCTATCAGAGACAAGTCTTTACGGTGCTTCAGAAAGTAGAAACCTTGAATCAGACCAACACACTCATGGAAAGGAATATTTGAATGGAAAACTGTTTGGACAAAAATATATACTGTGTGATATACTGTGGTTTACAAATGCCACTACCACAAATGATTATGTAACGGGAGAGGTGGAAAGATAGAGGAATGGAGTGGTAAGTGCATGGTTGAGATGGAACTAGAGACATGAAGACAGTGGCTGATGTTGAGAGAAGGCTACAATGGACAGAGGAAGGTATGTTTCCCAAGTAGGGCAGACAGGGTGATGTGCAACAGCCTGAAGCTTGGGCACACTCTGCCCCAAAACACACTGTCCAGCTGCACAATCACCCTGCTTCTGAGCAACAACAGGATGTCCAACAGTCGTATACCAGACTGGACCTACTCAAAAGACTTCTACGATCTGTGCTGCTCCTGGAAGTCATCTTGGTAACCATGTTCCACTACCATGTTCCAGGCCATGTTGAAGCAAACCTAGGTTCACGTGGTGCCCATGGTCTGGCTTGCCATTAGAAGCCATGTAGATGTCTTAGACTTGTGGGAGACCAAGTAGATGTTCATAATCTGTGCTACTGCACGAAGCCATATTCATGTCTATGGCCTGGGTTGCCACAGGAAACCATGTTGATATGAGTTTCCTATACTGCCTCCTGAGGCCACATTGATGTCAGTGGTCCAGGTTTCTGCCAAGAACCATGTCAGAGTCCATGGCCCTGCTTCAGGCAGAGGCCATGTTGATGTGAAGTGGGAATTTCTGATTTCATTGGAGACTCAGTTGGATTATATGATGTTTTTCTGGAAACTGTCTTATGAGAAGATGTTTCACTGAAGCAGACACCTGAGAGGATGTTTTGCTGAGAGCAAACACATGATGTTTTTCTGGAAGCTGTCTGGTGAAAGGGATGTTTTGCTGGAACAGATGCTTGAGAGGATAAGTGATGTGGAAAGAGTTTGAGTACAACCCAACACAGTGGCTGATACTCTTGCATTGGTTCTCCTTGTTTTCCTTGCTGAACACTTGTCATGATTTAATAGAGAGAAATTCTTCAAAGAACATCTGGTGGTATTCTGGATGCTTCTTGCTGCTTCCACAGCCCCAAAGTGCCAATCAGTAGCCCCTCACAGTTTCTCCTGGATCCAGCAGCTACTACTGACCCATGTTTGGTGTTTTGCTAGTAGACTGGACTGCAAACAACAAAGATTTCTAAAAAATAGTTCTGACAAAGAGTTATTTCTTTTTTTTTCTTTTTTAAATCTTTTTTATTGAAACGGGAAATAAAAACACTTTATGATAAAATTAAAGATTTACATGGAAAATATTTCAGATAGAAGAGATAGAAAAACACGTTAAAATTGACAATTTTCATGGAAAATTAAAGAGTAAAGTGGTAGACATGTAAAACATTGCTAAATTAATTGAAATATAAAATAGAATCATTTTATGATAGAATTGAAGATTTACATGAAAAATATTTCTGATAAAATTGTAGAAAAAAGTAGAAAAACATGTCAGAATTTAAGATTATCATGGAAAATCTTATATAGATGTACTAATGGTAGGAATAAAAGTATTCCTAAGTTGGTTGAAAGTGAATTTATAAACATTTTCTGATAAACTTGAAGATTTACATGGAAAATATTTCTGATAAAATTGAAGAAAAATATAGAAAAACATGTTAAAATTAAAGGTTATCATGGAAATTATTCAGATAAAATGATATGCATAAAGATAATTCTAAGTTGATTGAAGGTGGAATTATAAACATTTTCAGATAAAATTGAAGATTTACATGGAAAATATTTCTGGTAAAATTCAAGAAATATGTAAACAAACAAATTAAAATTTCTAAATGGGTCTACAACCTCGTTTCCTATTAACATTTCTTTTTTCCCTATCTCTTGTGGGTGATGGGTTAGAAGGGAGATTGGAGCATTTAAAAAATATAATTAAAGTAGATTTTTGAAAAATATAAGCCTACAGTGATGTCTGTGACCCATATTACCATCAAAGACCATACAGATGTCTATAGTCTGTGCCACCTCCTGAATCTATGTTGATGTCCATGGGCCAGAGAACATATTGGTGTCAGTGGCCCATATTGCCCAGGAGACCCTGTTGATGTCTATAGTCTATACTGCAACCAGAGACCATGCTGACATGGTGGCACATGCTGTCACCAGAAACTATATGGTAGTCTATGACCTGATCACTGTAAAGAGCAAGGAAACAACTTTTGTGATGATATACATGACTGCAGACTCACAGTCCAAGAAAGACAGACATAAAAGGCTTCAGTGACAACACCTACCACCACCCACCCTATCCTACCCCTCAATATAACTAATAGCCTAGGCAGAAAGCCATTGAAGACAACTCTTAAAATTGGATAAAGATGAAGTGTTGTTCTCCACAACTGATAGCTTCTGGCAAGGGTGAAATGGTTAAGAACTCAGTTTTCTTTAACGGGTTGGGAATTTAACAATTCTCCAGGGAGTATATAGGCAACACAATTCTTCTTCTTCTTCTTCTTCTTCTTCTTCTTCTTCTTCTTCTTCTTCTTCTTCTTCTTCTTCTTCTTCTTCTTCTTCTTCTTCTTCTTTCTTCTCCTTCTCCTTCTCCTTCTTCTCTTCCTCCTCCTCCTTCTCCTTCTCCTTCTTCTTCTCTTCCTCCTCCTCCTCCTCCTTCTCCTTCTCCTTCTCCTCATCCTCCCCCTCATCTTCCTCTTCCTCCTTCTCCTTCTTCTCCCTCTTCCCCTTCTCTTTTTTCTTGAGGATGGGGAATTAAGTGTAATCAGGGTGTATTACATGAAATTCCTAAATAATCAATAAAAATATTTTGTTGTGGAAAATGTTGAAAATTTTTAAAAAGAACAAGAATATTGAAATCAGTACTAGCAACAGAAAAGGGGGAGACACAGAAATTTCTGGGGGAAATACTGAAGAATAATACTGGGAAAGAAACCGTAGGTAGAAGAGCAGAATTATTGGAGATGGAGGATAAGTTCAGCACGGCTGAAGTGCAGAGCATTCTTCATGAAATGAAAAGGAACCCTAGGAATGGAACTGAATTCTGAGAAGCAGATTTAAATTTAGACAAAAAATATACGATATCTCACAGGAAGGGTTACATCCATGCAGTCAAAAAAGAGTGCTTGGGAAAAATGTTCTAGCTTCATGAAAAGGGAAATATAGTGTCCATTCTGAAGTGTGTTCCTCAAACACTTGTTCCTCAAGCCTGTACTTTGCTGACTCTCCACTTACCATGTTCTTCAGCCCTAGCTGAGTTTCCGATCTCTACATCCAATAGCACTACTTGAGGGCTGACTCTACTTGTTTACCTCAGTACTGCATAAAACTCAACTTGACAATACTGATCTCATGATCACCCTGTCAAAGCCAGTCCACATCTCAGGCTCCCTTCCCAAGATATGGCACCACCACCTATTGTACAAAGCAGAGATCATTATCTTTGACACCTGCCTAATGCATATGTTGTACAGAATCCACCACTAAACTCCATTAACTTAGTTTCTTCTATGTTGCTGTCATAAAACACTCTGGAAAAGGCAATGTAAGGAGTAAACAGTCTGTTCTGGCCCCCAGTTCAGTTTATAGTTCATCATAGTGGAGTAACTTACAGCATCAGGAACTTGAAGGAGGTGGTCACGTCACATCAACAGTCAAATCAAGAGCTACTAATGAGTGCATGCATACTAGGGCTCAGCTCAATTTCCAGTCCACTCAGTCCACCCACCCAATTCAAAATTTCATATTGAAAGAATAGTCTTATTTACTGAGATAGGTCTTCCTACAACAATCTAATCAGGATAATCCCCCACAAGCATGCCTAGAGGCTCATTACCCAGAGGCAAGTCTAGATACTGACAATAACTAGCAGTAACCGTCATATTTATTAACTCACCACACCCAATGATTTTCCTTATTAAACCACTCTAGTTTATTCACATCTCATTAATATCTGTCAATATTCAAAGCTACCCTCCATGGATAATTGCAATAGTGGTCTATGCTATTGGTTTGCAATACCAATTCATGCCCCACTCTGTAACTAGATTGATATTTTCCAATGAAAATTTCTTTCTGTCATTCCCATGTAAAGACTTCATTATAGTTTCTCATCCACTTTATCTGCAAGGATCTATCTTCATGGGCATTCCCCAGGCTCATATCTCCATCTTGATTTAGGTCATGGTCTCCATGGTTGCCAGCAGTACAATTGTAGCAAATGTCTTTCACTCCATGTGAAATGCTACACGAGTCATTCTCTCCATCCCCTTTCTAGGTATAGTTCACATTCTTCATTTAGATGTCAATTAAAATACATCTCTCAAAAGCATTGTTTTCTCCTCATACTCATTCAGATTCCTAGCTACATATCCTGAACAGTCAGTATTCTTTGCAGCACTTATAAGAACCATCACATTACAAAGCTTGCCAGCTTGTGTCTTTACCTTTCTAAAATGTAAAACTAGAACAGATATTGTGTTTTCTTTGCAACCTCTGTATTTTCCAAGCTCTAGGACAATGTTTTATGCCCAGTAAATTCTCCAATAGAGAACAGTTGGGAAAGCTAGGAGAAGTTCTATCATAGAGCACCTTCTCAAGCACTCTTAAGACACTCTAGACCTGAGCCTCATCTCGAAGTAGGGAGGAAAAGGAAAGGAAAGGAAAGGAAAGGAAAGGAAAGGAAAGGAAAGGAAAGGAAAGGAAGGGAAGGGAAGGGAAGGGAAGGGAAGGGAAGGGAAGGGAAGGGAAGGGAAGGGAAGGGAAGGGAAGGGAAGGGAAAGGAAAGGAAAGGAAAGGAAAGGAAAGGAAAGGAAAGGAAAGGAAAGGAAAGGAAAGGAAAGGAAAGGAAAGGAAAACCACTTTTGGTCATCACTTTATACAATCACAGCGTGTATTTGCAGAAGACAAAATAACTATTTAAATTTTAACTAAAATATGCAGCTCTATGGCTCTTCATTCTGAACATGATACTGGCATTTTGTCAGACACCTGTCTTCCAGGAAGACATCATGAGACTGAGTTGCCTGACCTGTTTCTCCTCTACCGTAAGGTCTATATTTTTAAGGTCCTGTCCTTCCCTAGCCACCTGAGATACAAGAACCTGTAAAGCACTGGGGACACTGCTCTGGGAAGCCATCTTGTTGTGAGCAGAAAGAGGAAGCCAACTTACAGAAAGGCCATCATAGGACTTGCAGCCTGAAACAGGGCTCCTATCTTCAGACAGGTTAGGTACAAAATCAGGTGGAGATGAACAGAAAGGCCATGCCCTGTTTGAAGAGACTCAAATTCGGAATGCTTTTCAATAGTGTTTGTCAAGGCATGATGTCCTAGAATCACTTGGCGAGCAGTTAGACAGCTTCCTGAGATTTATCCCAGGACAGTCTACAAACTCTGGGAGAGAGCTCAGTGTTGATGCTTTTACAAACTCTTTGGAAAATTCAGTCCTATGGCAAAACTCAGAAACAAAGCTGACCCCTCAGACTGTCACCTCGTTGTCCTGATTGAAAGCCAAAGACAGAGAATGTGCCACTTTGACTTACAGACTTGGCAGACATCAGATCTATTTCTTCAGTGACCTCAGCCTTGGGAGAGACTTTGGTATGGATTCAATAAATTCTCCTTTGTTTCAAATAATGGGTTAGTGAGACTTCGATGCTTAAGTTCAAAGACAAAGCTACAGCAGCAAAATGAAACATAATAAATTTGGAATCAACTCCAAGTTATGCCAAAAGAATGAGTTGTGAGGCTGTAGAGAAGCCCTGCCCAGCAAGGTCGATGGGCTGGGCTGGATTCCTGAGATATGCTCACGCTCTGACATACTGGTCTGGAAACTGGCTGCTTTGGATAATCCATTGGCTCCACAGAATGTTAACGAAGTTTCTCTCCAAGATACTTTATGCTGTTTGTGGCTATTGTGAAGGGTGTCATTTCCCTAATTTCTTTCTCAGTCTTCTTATCCTTTGAATATATAAAGGCTACTGATTTGCTTGAGTTGATTTTGTAGCTAGCCACTTTGCTGAAGTTGTTTATCAGCTGTAGGAGTTCTCTAGTAGAGTTTTTTGGGTCACTTAAGTATACTATCATATCATCTGCAAATAATGATAGTTTGACTACTTCTTTCTAATTTGTATCCCTTTGACCTTCTTATGTTGTTTAATTGCTCTAGCAAGGACTTCAAGAACTACATTGAAAAGATATGGAGAGAGGGGGCAGCCTTGTCTAGTCCCTGATTTTAGTGGGATTGCTTCAAGCTTCTCTCCATTTAGTTTGATGTTGGCTACTGGTTTGCTGTATATTGCTTTTACTATGTTTAGATATGGGCCTTGAATTCCTGTCCTTTCCAAGGCTTTTAGCATGAAAGGATGCTGAATTTTGTCAAATGCTTTTTCAGCATCTAGTGAAATGATCGTGTGGTTTTTTTCTTTGAGTTTGTTTATGTAGTGGATAGCATTGATGGATTTCCGCATATTGAACCATCCCTTCATCCCTGGGATGAAGCCTACTTGATCATGGTGGATGATCGTTTTGATGTGTTCTTGGATTCAGTGAGCAAGAATTTTATTGAATATTTTTGCATCAATATTCATAAGGGAAATTGGCATGAAATTCTCTTTCTTAGTTGGATCTTTGTGTGGTTTTGGTAACAGCATAATTTTGGCATCGTAGAAGGAGTTGGGTAGTGTTCCTTCTGTTTCTATTTGGTGGAATAGTTTGAAGAGTATTGGTGTTAAGTCTTCTTTGAAGGTCTAATAGAATTCTGCACTAAAGCCATCTGGTCCTATGCTTTTTTTTTGGTCAGAAGGCTATCTATGACCCCTTCTATTTCTTTAGGGGTTATGGGTCTGGTTAGATGATCTATTTGATCCTAATTTAATTTTGGTATTTGGTATCTGTCTAAGAAATTGTCCATTTCCTCCAGATTCTCCAGTTGTGTTGAGTACACTCTAACCAAACAAGTGAAAGACCTATATGACAAGAACTTCAGATCTCTAAAGAAGGAAATCGAAGAAGATCTCAGAAAATGGAAAAGTCTTCCATGCTCGTGGATTGGCAGGATTAATATAGTTAAAATGGCCATGTTGCCAAAGGCAATCTACAGAGTCAATGCAATCCCCATCAAAATCCCAACTCAGTTCTTCATAGAGCTAGAAAGAGCAATTCTCAAATTCATCTGGAATAAAAAAAAAAAAAAAAAACCCAGGATAGCTAAAACTATTCTCAACAGTAAAAGAACTTCTGGGGGATTCAGTATCCCATACCTCAAACTTTACTACAGAGCAATAGTGATAAAAACTGCATGGTATTGGTACAGTGTCAGGCAAGCAGATCAATGGAATAGGATTGAAGACCCAGAAATGAACCCACACACCTATGGTCACTTGATCTTCGACAAAGGAGCTGAAAGCATCCAATGGAAAAAAGATAGCCTTTTTAACAAATGGTGCTGGTTCAACTGGAGGTCAGCATGCAGAAGAATGCAAATCAATCCATTCTTATCTCCTTGTACTAAGCTCAACTCCAAATGGATCAAGGACCTCCACATAAAACCAGACACACTGAAACTAATAGAAAAGAAACTGGGGAAGATACTTGAGGACATGGGCACAGGGGGAAAGTTCCTGAATAGAACACCAATAGCTTATGCTCTAAGATCAAGAATAGACAAATGGGACCTCATAAAACTACAAAGTTTCTGTAAGGCAAAGGACACTGTCAAAAGAACAAAACATCAACCAACAGATTGGGAAAGGATCTTCACCAACCCTAAATCTGACAGAGGGCTAATATCTAATATATACAAAGAACTCAAGAAGGTAGAACCCAGAGAACCAAATATCCCCACTAAAAAGTGGGGGTACAGAGCTAAACAAAGAATTTTCACATGAAGAACTTCGGAGGGCTGAGAAGCACCTTAAGAAATGTTCAACATCATTAATCATTAGGGAAATGCAAATCAAAACAACCCTGAGATTTCACCTCACACCAGTCAGAATGGCTAAGGTCAAAAAATCAGGAGACAGCAGGTGCTGGCGAGGATGTGGAGAAAGAGGAACACTCCTCCACTGCTGGTGGGATTGCAAGATGGTGCAACCACTTTGGAAATCAGACTGGTGGTTCCTCAGAAATCTGGGCATGACACTTCCGGAGGACCCTGCTATACCACTCCTGGGCATATACCCAGAGGATTCCCCAGCATGCAATAAGGACACATGCTCCACTATGTTCATAGCAGCCCTCTTTGTAGTAGCCAGAAGCTGGAAAGAACCTAGGTGTCCTTCAACAGAGGAATGGATACAAAAAATGTGGTATATTTACACAATGGAGTACTATTCAGCCATTAGAAACAACGAATTCATGAAACTCTTAGACAAATGGATGGAGCTGGAGAACATCATACTAAGTGAGGTAACCCAGTCTCAAAAGATCAATCATGGTATGCACTCACTGATAAGCGAATATTAGCCTAGAAACTTTGAATACCCAAGACATAATCCACATATTAAATGATTTCCAAGAAGAACGGAGGAGTGGCCCCTGGTTCTGGAAAGACTCAGTGCAGCAGTATAGGGGAATACCAGAACAGGGAAGTGGGAAGGAGTAGATGGGGGAACAGGGGGAGGAAAGAGGGCTTATGGGACTTTCAGGGAATAGGGAGCCAGAAAAGGGGAAATCATTTGAAATGTAAATAAAGAATATATCAAATTAAAAAATATATAAAAAAGAAAAAAAAGAAGTTTCTCTCTCTCTGTCTCTTTCTCTCTCTTTCTCTCTCTCTGTCTGTGTGTGTGTGTGTGTGTGTCTATTCGTACATGCATGAGTAGGTTCTTATGGAGGCCAAAAGAGGGCATTTGATCCCCTAAAGCTGGAATTATGGGTGGTTATCAGCTGCCTGACACAAATGATGAAAAGAACACCATACAAAACAACAACAACAACAAAACCAAAAACACAAAAAACAAACAAATAAAAAAAAAACAGTCAAGTACCCTTAATTGCTGAAAAGAATTTCAGCAGCTACATTTCTTTAGTGTACCCATTACCTCTATGGCAACTAAAGAAGAAACAAAACTCATTCATATTCTGTGTCTATCTTTCCTGTCTGGTGAATTCAGAGGTGATCTAGTGGAAGAACACTTTAAACAAGCATTCTCCCTTTCCTTACAAAGATTCCCAGCCTGTTGCCAGGCTGTCCTTGAACCTAGAGCTTCAAGATAGCCTCCTACTTCAGCCTTCTCCACCCAGGGCTGCAAGTGCACACTGCTGTGGGTACCTGTAAGCTGTCAAGCATCCCAGCAAACACAGTCATGGCATGACTATTGGAGCATAACCAACCATTTTCTGATTGAGTTTGAGGATTGCTCAACAGGAGTGGTTTTGCAACTGGTACTGTAAAGTTGGTTTAAAAAAAAATGGCCCATGACAAGGGAGAACATAGGTCTTAGTGGGGAGCTGCTACTGCTATTTTGGTAAATTGACACTATGTGCCTATAAAATTGCCTTCTAGATGTTTCTCTTTATTCCTATAAAGTAGTGCTGCTTTAAGAGCGTTGGCAAGAAATCTCTCTTTCTGTAGCAGGCAGCAGTAACATAAACAACATGAACAGCTATTCAATGTTCACCAGTAAATAGGACATCTGTATGGCTCCTTCCACAGTTCGTGGGACATCAGTGAAGAGGGAAGGGAAGAATGCAAGAGCCAGAAGGCATGGAATGCTGCTGTGCAGGTGTCCCATGACAGCTACACTCTTGAGCTCTCAGCAGGTGTGATCGCCATCACCAGTCATGGACAAGACTGGGCCCATCAACATTCTGTCTTGGTTGGGGAGAGATTCATGAGGTTCTACCTCTCCAGAAGATCCATAGGCAATGAAATGGTATCTGTGAGAGATGGGGACATTTTCTTCTGTGATATAGCCAATGGTAAGCTGCCTATGCTCTTATTAAACAAACAAATGAACAAACAAACCCTCTCACTTATGCTTCTTAAGAAGCTGTAGTGAAACAGAGGATAAGCAGGAATGGGAGGAAGAAGGAAAGGGAGGAACATTGGGAGAAATGACACAATGTCATAACCCAGGATGATTAGCATATGGTTTAAATTTTTTTTAAATAAAAAGATCAAAGAAACATACTAAACATTACCAAAAAAGTTTTTTGGGGGGGGGTAAGGGGGTAGGCTGGCTATTGTTTAGTGTTTCAGATTTAGCATTTGCTTGTTTGTTTGTTTTGAGACAACTTTGTTTTATTGGCTGACCTGGATATCACTACATAGGCAAGGCTACCCTTGAATTTGCAAACAAGTTCTCTTGTCTCTTTGTCTTGAGTGCTGGGATTGCATGTTCATGCCTAGCCATTTTAAATAAGATTTGATATTAATTGGTTTTCAATTTAAATAAAACTTTAGTACAGTACAATTAGGCTAACTTTATACAGTATAATATAAATTATTCTGCCCCCCAAAAAATCGTTTTGTTTTAAAATTTATTTCTTCAGAAAGATATAATGCCTACTCATGATTGATAGTAAATGAAATTTCAAAGGGCTTTTTTTTAAAGATTCTAAATGAGCAAAAAAATAAATAAATAAATAAATAAATAAGGGAGGGCTAAAATTCTAAAATAAAAAGTAAGAATGCCCTGTATCAAAGCCCCTTGGCTGCATCATATAACTTCTTAGTAGACAAAGACTAGTATTGTCTTGACTTTAATGTCTACCCCAATAGACAGTTCTCTGATGCTGAAACAAAGTACTACCCAAACTGTTTCAATGGACAGCTCATTAGAGTGAGAACTAAAGGCTTCCACAGCAAGACCCAAATTTTTCTGTATGCCAAGGAAAAGAAACAGCAATCTCCTAATCAAGACTCTGGCTTTGAAATGACTAAGCCCAAGTGTACTTTTTTAAAAAGCATTATATGCTCCCTAAGACAGGTAAAAAGCAATTTACTGAGGAAATAAAGAAACTGGGGGGGGGGGGAAGAACTTATTCAGCAGAGAAGAAACTGTTAGTGTCTGTGTCCCTGAAATGATTGAATTCGACCTTATTTCCTATCGTAGAAAAGCCCATGGAAGAAAGAAGGTCTCAGTGTAAGAACTGCCCGAAAGCTCCAACTCCTAGGAAATGGGAAGGCGCTGCCGTTTATTAATGTCAAATATGTTGCCTGCATGAATTATTCTGCTTGTCTTCTGAAAGCCATACAGGAAAGTCCTCATGCACCTGCTCTTTGGAATCCTGATGCATAAGGCTTTCATGATACTGATAGCAACTATCAGAAGACAAAATATTTTTTAAAGACAGCCAGCACTACATTCTGATCTTTGAATAGCTTACTCATCAAATTTAAACGTCTTTTCTACTGAAGTATTCACCACATCGTGCCTGTTCCCATTTAAAGTGAAAGACCAAACAGCGATTTTCCTAAGTTGGCATAATTTAAGTAAATTACCACAAAACTGATCTTGGAAACAAAGAGAAATGGAGTCGGAGAGGGCCAGATCCCTTCCTGGCAGTAGCACAGTGGCAGATATCCCAGAACTCAGGAGAGCTGCCAAGTGGGAAAGAAATAGAGCAAGGACTTTCCAAAAGCAGCCAGCCCAGGCACACTGACCTCCCTACAGCTGGAGCAACACACAGGTAGGTCTCTGCCTTGCTCTTTAATGCAGCCCAGTTCAGAGTCACTCGCTGAGCTCACAGGAAGCCGCCCCCCACCCCCATTCCCACCCCCACCCTGCGCCCCTCTGTCTCCTGGATTGGCATCCCACATTCTACCAGCTGCAGCTGCAGCACTTGGAATCCAGCTCCTGCTTGCCCTTTTGTGGCAGAAGTGGGGCCTTCCAATGGGCCAGAGAGACTTCAGCCTCGGAACCAAGGAGACCTCCCTGCTGCTGGGAGAAGTGCTTGCCCCCTGGTGAAAGGCACTGAGGAGCTATGCCAGCTCTGATGGCCTGCGAGCTGTCATGATGGCACAAAGACAGTGAGGCCGGGGCAATCACCTGGGTGTGGGCTGTGCCCACCCCTGCCGCTCTCTTGCGTCTCCACCTTGACCCAGCAAATATAATAAGAGAAAGTAATTACGCATAAAAAATTCAAAGTGAATGGGTATGTGAGTGGAGGGACCATAAAAGGAGAAAGTAAAAATGATGATATCTAAAAGTTGCTCAGGACCCGGGCAGGGGTGGTACACACCTTTAATCCTACCTAGCACCTAGGAGGCAGAGACAGGCAGATTTCTGAGTTCGGCCTCAAACTCACAGAGTGAGTTCCAGGACAGTCAGAGCTACACAGAAAAACCCTGTCTCAAATAAACAAAAAATCAACAGTTGCTCAGGGCTGCATTCTGTAGTTGCCACAGAAATTTGAGATCCATTGCTTCATGTGTCTGACTTCCAGCGAGTGAGCTATCTGCAAGGATGGTGGATCTATGGGAGTGCTGGATCTCAGGTCTAAATGACCGGCCCCCTCTAGGATGTTGACTGCCACCAGAGAGTCAGAGAGATCTTCAGTAACTCCACCTCCTGGCCACCGGTCTAGGTCACCACTGCTGTGAGGGAGCAAGACAAGAAAAATTAGTTCTTTGTGACCGTGTTCAAGGAAAATATGAGAAACCTTCTTCATGTATAAACCTGAAAACTGAAACAATTTGGAAGGCTGTATCTTCTTTGTCACATAAGAAGTTTCTCCATGTGTGAGTCTCATATTATTTCCACAGAAACAAAGAACCAAAGAACACTGAATCTAGTGACACAAAGCAGTAGAGGGACGGTGGAGCGTGGGCATAGGACCCTGAAATTCCCTAAACACACATGGTTCTGATGTTTCTTGGTTGAGGGTCAGCTTGCAGCTCCATGCGCCATTTGAAAGTTCACAGGAAATCTTGTCTATGTGGACTGAAAACTGAGTCATAGTTTTTCTAAAAAGCTTGAAATCTGTTTTCAAATTTTTGTGTCAAACTGACACAGAAGGCTATACACTTTTTGTAGTTCATGAGACTGTTTTTGCCAGAGTATGGAAATACATAGAAGTGTTTCCCTTAATTTGAGCTTGCTATATTTCAATATCCATTTAGTAATTTGCACATTAATAAATTCACATCAGAAAAAATGATTCTAAAGTTTTGACATTAATGTGCTATCACACAAACAGCTTTTACCATAGTATCCATTTTAGTTGTAACTTCTTTAAAGTACCCAACCCCCCTCCCATATCTATTAATGATCAACAGCATGTGGCTCACATATACCTACAGGCCAATCTGATCAAAGCAATTCCTCTACTGTGGTTACCTTTTCTCAGGTGAGTAGGTTTGTGTCAACCTAATAAAAATTCTTACACCCACACCCACATATACACACACCCTTCATGATGCTTCAAGTAAATTTACAATTTTGGGTTGAGCCATAAAAACTCAGAAATTGGACTGGAGAGATGGCTCAGCAGTTAAGAACACTGACTGCTCTTCCAGAGGTTCTGAGTTCAAATCCCAGCAACCACATGGTGGTTCACAACCATCTATAATAGGATCCAATGACCTCTTCTGGTGTATCTAAAGAGACCAACAGTGTACTTGTATAAATAAAATAAATAAATCTTTTTTAAAAAAACTCAGAAGTCAAAGGCAAAATCAGATCATATTGCTCATTAGGAGTTTTTTAAAATAGTATTTATTTAAGCATACATGGGTGTGGGGACTCATGCACACAACTGGGTACATGTGTGAATGTGGAGGTCAGAAGACATTTGCAGGACTTGGTTTTCTCCTCTCACTACATGGGTACCAGGAATGGGACTCAGGTCGCCAGTCATCAGGTCGCCAGCAAGTGCCTGAAGTTCTAGGCCATCTGGCCTGTTCCAGTTCCCTCTTTATGGTTACCTTTTGAAAGATCTTTACCTACTACTTAAAATGTACGTATGCGGTGGGGGTGGAGGGGTCTGACTTTTGTTTAATGTATGCTCCATATTTCCGGTATTTTGACAAAAGCTGAAATTCAAAAATTTCAAAGTCACATTATCAGATAAATAAAAGTATTCCTGTAATGCTCACAAACATTATTTCAATAAAATCTTCTCTAAACTCTATGTATAGTTTACTGCTATCATCGTCTTTATCTTAAGTGTTCCCTGAAAGGCTAGTGAGCAGAAGGCTTAGGTGGAGCCTAGTGGGAAATTCTAGATCAGTGAATGTGCCTTTGAGGAGAATTATAGGACGTAGTCTCTCCCCTGTCTACCCTGTGTGCACGAACACCTCCCCATAAGATAAACAGTTTAGCCCCACCACTTAAAGCCTTGCTATGGGTTCCCCCAAAGAGTAAGGCTAACCCACCGTGGTTAAAATTTCTAAAACTGAGCCTTTTCTCTTTAAGTTGTTTATTTCAAGCAATTTTAAGAGTAATGAAAAGTTTTACAAATACCAAATACTGTGTTTCCAAGCTTTCCCAAATTCCTTATTATCAACATTCAGCTACTTACATGACATTTTTTTACATGGAAGTCTACTTAGACATCACAAGCCTACCAGGTCCAAAGCGAGCTCATGTTCCTCAACCCCCCAGCAGCTCTTCCCTTCATCTTCTTAGTCCCTATTAATGGCGACTGTTTTAGTTGCTCAGGTCAAAGGTTTGCTTCCATTCCCTAGTCTTTGTTTACCCCATCTGTCAACAGACCCATCAGCTATATTGTCTAATATATCTAGAATCTGACCCCTTCTTACCCACTGCCACACTGCAATCCAAGGCTCCATTATCTCTACTGCGAATTACTAATAGACACACACCATGATGGTCTTTCTGACCCGCTCCTTTCCCTCCACAATCTGATACCAATAAAACAGCCTGTTTTATTCTCTAAACCAGAATCAGTCCATGTTTCCCCTCATGTGAAAGTTCTCTGGTTTTTGCATCTCAAGTGTTAAATCTCAAGTAGTTTCTAGAACCTGCAAGCTTATGCATTACTCAAGACTGTGCTGAATTCATCTGAGTCAGTGCTTCCCTCACTGACCTCTAAGAACATTCCAGCCACAAAGATTTCCTCCCTCTGCTGGGAGAATCTGAAGAAACTTATCTCTCCGGAGCCTTTTTCCCTACGTGTGCCTCTGGAGTACTCTTCCCCATCAGCCTTATGGCTGGCTCCTGCACTTAGCCAGATGATTTTACAAAAGCTACCACTTGGCAAAGTATTCCTGGTGTGTATGTGTGTATATGGATATGGATATGGATATGTTATGTGTATGTGTATGTGTATGTGTGCATGTGCATGTGCGTGTGCATATGCGTATATGTATAAGTATATGTATATGTATGTATGTGTGAGTGTAGGTATGTATGTAGGTATCTATATGTATATGTGTATACAAATGTGTATGTATGTGTGTATATATGTATACACATATGTAAGTATATGTATATGTATATATGTGAATGTATGTGTAAGCATATACATGTATGTGCATAAATATATGTATGTATATATGAGTATGTATTTAAATATGTGTATGTATGTGTGTATATATGTGTATGTGTGTATTGTGTATTTATGCATGCATGTGTATATGTATGTATGTATGTATGTGTGTGTTTTGTGTTTGTTTCTTGTATTCCTGATACTTTCCCTCCTTTCCCACACTTCATTCACCTGTCTCTGGATTACTTTTTTTCCTCCTTAGTATATTTGTTGATACCTTCAAGATGAAGGATTTGAGGTTTTTCTAATCTGTCTCTAGTTTCAAGAACCAGATGTGGCTCATAGTAGGAGCCAAACAAATACAGAAATTGAGTATTAGATTGTCTGTTGTCTCATACCAGATGTCCCCCATGGGATCTCTGAGTAAATGTTTGTAGATTCATGAATACATAAGCTCTTCTGTGCTTGCTGACACGATGAACAGAGTCCCTAGAAATGACTAATACAGCTGCACACCTAGCCTTTCTCCTAGATGCAATAGCAGGAAGAACATCACTACAAGTTTTAAATCTTTACTAAGGGACCTGTCTTCTGGGAACATTAATTCCTGTATGTTCCATAGAAAGGAAATTATTTAAAAAGTCTCTCTCACACAGATGTTAAGAGGCCAAAGTTTAATAGTACACATGAAAAAGGGCCCAGTCTGTAACAGAGCATGAACGGATTCCCTTCTTACCGTTACTACCACAGGTAAGCATAGGGAGTGGCGATGCCTCCAGGAGGTAAGCAAATCATGAAAACAGATTCAAAACTGCTTCTTATAAACATTTAATCAGAATACTAATCCTATCAGTCTTTTCTAGATAAACTCACTCACAAATTGAATTAGAAAATAAACATTTAGGCATGCTGCTTGAAATGCAACTTTAAATTCCCTTTTTATCATATACTTCTCTTACAAAAAAAAAAAAATGCTTCGATGTAACTTACTAATATCATTCTTGGGGTTAAAAAAGTTACTTCCAAAGCACACTTTCCTGGTTTTGTTAAAAATAAAGATTGGCTTTCCTTAAGAGAACGAATAGCCTTTATCTTTGCTCCACTTTGACAGGCTTAAACCAGACAGGAAATGCTCTATTATTTGCAAAACAAAAAGTCCCCGCAGCAGCCCCGTGAGGAGCAAACTGCCTCTGACTGAAAAGGTCTTCTGAAGCACCTGCTGACTTAGCAACAGTGTTTGGAGCTGCTGAGAGGCCTAGCAGGTGCCTGGACTTGAATTCCTCAGTTCAAGCATTTGAGCTATGCCAGCCATTGGGAAATTCAACAATAAAATAAAATAAATACAGTTTTCCTGAGAGACTCTAGATACCTGGGTAAAATCCCCAACAGCCAGCCTCGTTTAATCACTGTTGATAATTATTTACCTAAGAAACGATGTTAGTTCTTCATGGGCTCCTTTCTAAATCTCTACATAAATAACTGAGAATCACCATTAGTGAAATGATCTATGGGTTTTAGAATACAGGAATCCCCCAAAGGAAACCACCATGCAATGAGAGGAATTGCCGAAGTTTGGCTGTAAAACCTACTATTTACTTCTACTACTAATGTTTATGATCACCTACTTGTGTCTGGCTCAATGGCACAACAGGTTCATTAGACAACCATACAGATCAAACCTCTGTCTTCATTGTGGTTACTTCCATAACAATCTATGTATTAACTATGTTAGATAGTCACTATTAGTTCTCAGGTCCATATATTAGTATCCAAGGTCATGTATTTAATTATGGGAAAAACAAAAAGATACCCAAGGAGTACCTGGCTCTTAAACTGCAAATCTTAACTGGAAAATTTCCAGTCTAAGAATTTCATATTGAGCTTTTGGCCAAGGCAGCCATCAGACTTGTGTGTGTGTGTGTGTGTGTGTGTGTGTGTGTGTGTATGTGTGTGTGTTTACATCTGTGTGTCTGTATGTTTCTGCATGTTTGCATCTGTGTGTCTATTGGTATGTATGGTGTGTGTCTGTGTCTGTGTCTATGTGTGTGTCTTTTGTGTGTTTGTGAGTGTGTCTGTGTGTTTCTGTGTGTGTGTGTGTGTGTGTGTGTGTGTGTCTGAGTGTGTCTATGGGGTGTGGGGGGAGTCTGTGTGTCTTTGAGTGTGTGTGGGTCTGTGGGTCTGTGGGGGAGTCTGTGAGTCTCTGAGTGTGTCTTTGTGGGGGAGGCTCTGTCTGTCTCTGAGCATGTCTATGTGTGTGTTTGTGGGTCTGTGTGTCTGTTCTGGATTTGGATAGGAACACCATACAAATGTGAAGTACATGGAAGAAAGTAGACTTCATTTTACTTTTTATGCACATGTATTTTCCTGATTTGAGTCTGAGTGGTTAGTAATTTTCTAGATTAACTTTTATTTAGAATTTTTTTTTAAAAAAGGGGTCTCACTAAGTTGCTAAGGAGACAAACCTGCTGCCTAAACCTCCTGAGTGGCAAGAACTAAAGGCCTGCACTCAGGTCTGGCCTGGGTTAACTCATTTAAACATGACAACAACTCTGAGGTGTTACTACTTTTCCTGTTTTTCATGTGACAAAACTGAACATCAGATGGCATAAGTCATTTCCTTTGAGATAAGCTCCTTTAACTTTTCATAACTCTCTAAGAAAGCCACTGCTTATACTGAGCTGTGATGACACATTGACTTCTGAAATGTCACAAATTCTGATTCTGAAATGTCTTTCACAGAATCTCCCCCCACTTCTCATGAAAATAAAGATGATGCTCATGACAATTCTGAATAGTATAAGCAGGCAAACAGGTAACTAAAAGAATTATATGCAGTAGTTCAAACCAATTAGAAAGGAGATTCTATTTGACCAAAATTTGTATATTAAACATTTAGACAAAGGATAAAAACGCCATTTAAATAAATTTAATTTTTGGCTTTTTATAAGGTCTTTATGATGCAAGTTTAAAGTCTTGGATGTTAAGAGAATCCTATAAATTGTCCCTAAAGATAATCTCTAGGAGTGAAATCAAACTGACAAAGTTCTTCCTCCTCTGGTAAAGTAGAGATATGCCTAGAGTCTCAGTGCTTGGCATACCTGTGTGAGAACTTCACCTCCATTAATAAAAGATAAGTCATAAGCGGTGGCTCCTTGGGGAAATGATTGACTTACATTGGGATTATCATCAAAAGGCTGAAACAAACCAGATATGATGATATACTCCTTTAGTGCCAGCACTTGGGAGACTGAAGCAGGTGGATCCCTATGAGTTAGAAGCTAGCCTGGTCTACATTGTGAGTTCCAGGCCAGCCAGGCCTACATAGTGAAATACTATCTCAATCAAACAAACAAACAAACAAGGTTAGAAGAAACTATGTTTGGTTCCTTTCCACTCTTCTGCCTTTTTCCATACATGACTACAGGCTTCAAGGTGCCACCTTAGAAACTGAGAACCTGCCTTCACTAGATACAGAACCTGTAAGAACCTGCATTTTATCACAGCCACAACTGTGATAAATGAGTTTATACTGTTTATAAATTGCCCAGTCTTGGATATTTCATGACAGCAGAACTAATGATGAAGCCAGACCCAGAGGCTAGTACAGACATGTTTTCAATGTTCAACATCCTTCCAATAGTCCTTGCTTCCAACAACCACTTTACACAGCTGAACTAAATAGTATAGTTTTAAAGAGTCCAACTGAAAATGAGAAACAAAATTTTTAAAACTAAGCCAAAAGAAACTCTCTGTTTTCTGTCAGGTCTCACCTTTTATTTGGAAACAGGTATCTGTTGGGCTGAAAAACATCATTGAGTCAGAAGTCACAGTTTTGAACTCAGTGAGGCTGAGCAACCTTCAGCACTTCTCGTCATTAGAAACCACTGAGTATGTGTACAGAGAGCCCAGTCTGACTCTTGTTTACGAGAGAGAGAGAGAGAGAGAGAGAGAGAGAGAGAGAGAGAGAGAGAGAGAGAGAGAGAGAGAGAGAGGTTTCCGGAACTATTTTCCCAGTATTAGGCATGAAAAGCAGCCTCTTGCATAACAGACAAGCACTCTTTTTTTTTTAATTGAGTATCTTCTTCATTTACATTGCCAATGGTAAAACCTTTCCCAATTTCCCCCTCCCAAAAGCCCCCCTCCCCAACGATTCACTACCCCTCCTCCCTCCCCCTGCCTCCATTTATATGCGCCTCTACCCGATACAGTCCCACCTCTCCCCCCTGCTCCCCCCACATGTTCCCCCTTTGTTGGGGCCTCTATTGAGCCTTTACCTGACCAAAGACCACTCCTCCCACTGATGCCCAAAAAGGCATTCCTCTGCCACACTGGAACCATGTATACCCCTTGGCTGGTGATTCAGTCCCTGGGAGTCTTGGGGTGTCTGGGTGCCCGAAGTCATTGTTTTTCCCATGGGGCTATATACCCCTTCAGCTCCTCCGGACAACCCTCCAGATCCTCCGTTGGGGACCCCAAGCTCAGTCCAAGCTTGGTTGCTAGTTTCTGCTTCTGAATTCGTAAGACCCTGGCAGGGCCCCTCTGGAGACAGCCATGGCATGCTCCTTTTGGTACATGCTTCTCATCGTAGTGCCAGGGTTTGCTGACTATTTATAGGATGAGTCCCCAGGTAGGGCACTCGCCGGGTGGCCTTTACTTCAGACTCTGCTCCACACATTGCCTCCCTTGTTGCTCCTGTGAGCATTTTGTTCCGTTTCTCAGAGGAACCATAGCTCCCTCACTTAAGTCATTCTTCTGGAGCTTCCTGGTGCTGGGTGAATTGCAACTTGTTTATTTTGAGCTTTTGAATTAGCATCTGCTTATTAGTGAGTGCATACCATGTGCGTTCTTTTGTGATTGGGTTACCTCGCTCAGGATGACACTTTCTAGTCCCATCCATTTGCCTAAGAATTTCATGAATTCATTGTTTTTAATAGCTGAATAGTACTCCATTGTGTATATATATCACAGTTTCTGTATCCATTCCTCTGTTGAGGGACATCTGGGATCTTTCCAGCTTCTGGCTATTATTAATAAGGCAGCTATGAACATAGTGGAGCATGTGTCCTTATTACATGTAGGAGCACTTTCTGGAAATATGCCCAGGAGTGGTATAGCTGGGTCCACAGATAGTACTATGTCTAATTTTCTGAGGAACCGCCAAACTGATTTCCAGAGTGGTTTTACAAGCTTGCAATCCCACCAACATTGGAGAAGTGTTCCTCTTTCCCCCACATCCTCTCCAGCATCTGCTGTCCCCTGAGTTTTTCATCTTAGCCATTCTGACTGGTGTAAGGTGGAATCTCAGTGTTGTTTTGATTTGCATTTCCCTGATAACTAAGGATGCTGAACACTTCTTTAGGTGCTTTAGAGCCATTTGAGTTTCCTCAGTTGAGAATTCCCTGTTTAGCTCTGTACCCCATTTTTAATAGGGTTATTTAATTCTCTGGAGTCCAACTTCTTGAGTTCTTTGTATACATTGGATATTAGCCCTCTATCGGATGTAGGGTTAGTAAAGATCTTTTCCCAATTTATTGGTTGCCGTTCAGACAAGCACTCTTACTATTGAGTTATGTTCCTAGTCCTTGGTGAATGTTTTGAATGTTTTAATTAGCTGGTTGCCAACTGAATAGTTGACAACTTAGCCAGACATGAAAAACGTGATGTCAGAGTCAGGTATACATAGAGCCAACTCAGGTAACTCTGATGCCAACTTGGTTAACTCTGTATCAAATGTGTTACTTCTCATAATCTGACAAAGAGCAACAAATGGATGTGTATGCATGCAGGCCAGGGAAGAACTCTCCCTTTACAGCTACCTGGTTGGACTTCTGTAAATGTCCCAATGCAATGGTTCTCAATGTCACCCTGAGTCAAAGAAGGGTTATTGCCAACTACTTCTGAAACTAGTTGTGAAGATTCTGGGTAATTTGTTTAAGTATCTCACATCTTCTAGTACTTGGAAAAAAAGAGTAGACACGTCAAAAGTCTGTTGAACCAATATGGAATATTATTGCTATAGTTATTGTGATTGTTTGAATATGCTTGGCCCATGGGAAATGGCACTATTAGGAGGTGTGGCTTATTGAAGAAAGTGTGTCACTATGTAGGCAGGCTTTGAGGGTTTCTGGTGCTAAGCTTCATCCAGTGCAGAAAAGAGGGCCTCCTTCTGGCAACCTTCCGATCAAGATTCGAATTCTCATCTCCTCCTGAACTATATCTGCCTTCAGGTTGCCATGCTTCTTGCCATGATAATGACAGACTGAACCTCTGAAACTGTAAGCCAGCTCCTATTAAATGTTGGCCTTTTTTATACGAGTTGTCTTGGTCATGGTGTCACTTCATGGCAATGGAAACCCTAAAACAGTTACTAGCCATAATAACAACAAATGAGAACAAACGCTCATGTTTTGTTTCTTGCTGGAAAGATTTTAATAGGAAGGCTTAATGAGCTCACTAGTGTATTCTACGTTGCTTTGCTACCTTTCCTAGGTCTAGCCTCTAAGCCATTCTTCAAGGGTCCCCAACAACCAAAGTTCCTCTAGGGACCAGCAGAACTCACCTGAAAATGATGTTTGAGTGTGAGTGGATGTTTTTGCCTCCAAATGTGGTAGTGATCCAGGAAGGCCTTTGCCTCACACCCCACTATTTATAACAGTCATCAGAATACTTTTCTAAATCTCATGCACAGGGTTCAAACATGTCACGAATGCCATTAGTGCAAAACGGGAGTATTATTTCCATGCAGGCCTGAAGGCAATCCAGAAAGGGAAATGAAGAGATGAATTATCGGAGACCATTCTGCTGGTGAGTAACAAAGC
Organism: Apodemus sylvaticus; assembly: GCF_947179515.1. Classification (NCBI taxonomy): domain Eukaryota; kingdom Metazoa; phylum Chordata; class Mammalia; order Rodentia; family Muridae; genus Apodemus; species Apodemus sylvaticus. The sequence goes on from NC_067472.1 coordinate 113,263,715, forward strand.
CAGGGTCTGAGCTTGTAAACAAGCTTGATCCCTGCCCCCTTCACATCTCCGTCACAAAACTCCTTATTTACAATAGAAAGACATGGCATAAAGGTCACAGAACTGAGGAATGTATTTTCCTTTCTTTTCAAGGAGCATTCTTACACATCTATGATGGTATTTAATCCCCAAGACAAACTTAGGAGAAAAACATCACCACCACCACCACCACCACCACCACCACCACCACCACCACCATCTCCATCATTGCCACTATTAATATTACTCTGCAGATAAAAGGATTCTGACACAGAGTCAAGTTAGATTTCACTTCTTCCACAAATCTATATAATGCCTCCTTTCCAGGACTTGCTAAGGTCTACTATAGTGCTAATGTACTTATCTTTTTCACTATTTGCTGGTGAGATCATGCTATTTATGACTTTAGATTTGAAGCATAAAGAAAGCTTGATCAGTGGTAAGCACTTACTATGTGTCTGGTGAATGGGTGAAAGATTGAAAGAACTTATTGGTAGTCTCATGGAACATAATGCAACAGCATCTAAACATGAATTCAAGTTAGGTGACAAACTCTTGTCTGGTCTCTGTTGTAACACAACAGTACCAACAAAGGGCAAAGACTGCCCCAGGTGTGGGAAGCTGTCCTGAGCTATTCAGATTTAATGCTTACTTCCCCATGAGAAGATTCCCAAGAATACCACAAGATGTTCCTGCCCTAACCACGGAATGTTCCTGTCGGTGTTAACTCTGGGTGTCCCCACCTGGCTGACCTCCTCGCTTCCTGCTTCCATCACTAAGGGTGTCTCTGCCCTTCCCTCCTTTTTCTGGTGTGAAGGTTAATTCCTTCTCTGTAAGCCTTAAAACCCACTTACCTCCCCAACATTAAATGAAGCCTTGACATAACCCAGACTGACTTATCTTTCTTAGGGTGCTTGGCTTCCTTCCTTCTCTCACCCCCACTTTTTGACCCTCAGATAGTGCCTCTTCGGGACCCTGGAATAACTGGACCTGCTGGATGGGTCACCCAGGAATCATACATGATTACCTGATAGCCCCAAACTCAGGATCCCAAATTGTCAACAGTTGTTTCAAAAAAAATTATTGCATGTGGACTGACCTGAGTAATTATAATGCACATTCATAGCTTCATAAATGTTCCGAATCAGCAGCAAGTCAGACATATAGGGATTTCTCAGATACTGGCACACTGCTTGTCATTTTGGAAAGATAAACAGAGAAAGAGTCAGGTACGAATATGAAATTATAGTTTAGTAACACAAAGAAAAATATGGCTATAAGTTTATCATAAAGCACTCTTAAACATCTAACCGAAGTTAGACATGGTTACATATGCCTGTAACACCAGTACAATAGAGGAAGAGACAAAAGTATGGTATGAGCCAGGCTAGGCTCTATATTGACTTCCAGAACAGCCAAAAGCAAATCTAACTTCATTCCTTACATTTTTCAGTCTCTTGAGTATAGCATTCCTAAACAAACATTATAAACAAATAAACCTTCTAAATTCTCCCTGTGCTGCAGAAATAATGCAGACATTCACATGTTGTACAAAGTAATACCTACTTACCACTCGAGCTTAATCTATATAGCCTTTCCAGTTTACAAAAACCATTCCCCACAACACTTCTTCATTCCCTTGCTCGTCTTATAATCTCTCTTCTCACTCTTTAATTATATGAAGTCTGGATATCTCGGTCTTTTTAATACCCAGCTCAAACATCCCCTCCTCTCTGAGATCTTCCTTATTTGTTTCCAAGGCCAAAAGAGCCAAACTGTGCCCTCCTTGTTGCTCTACTATACTCGGTTTCTATTTTTATCACAACACCAATAATGCTATCTGTACTCATTTAATTCTACAATGTCTCCTACAGTGCTTAGGAATGTCTCAGATAACTAAATGTTTAATTAATGAGGGACTGTGTTGGTTTTTTTTAATATTTTTATTTTCTATATTCTTCGTTTACATTCCAAATGATTTCCCCTTTCCCAGATCCCCCCTCCCCATATGTCCCATAAACTTTCTTCTCTCCACCCATTCTCCAATCACTTCCCTCCTTTTTCTCTGTCCTTATATTCCCCTCCAATGCTAGATCAATCCTTTCCGGGATCAAGACCCTCTCCATACTTCTTCATGGGAGTCATTTGTTATGTGGTTTGCGCCTTCGGTATTCAGAGCTTCTGGGCTAATTAATATCCACTTATCAGAGATTGCATTCCATGTGTATTCTTTTGTGATTGGGTTACCTCACTTAGGATGATATTTTCCAAATCAAACCATTTACCTAAAAATTTTGTGAATTCATTGTTTCTAATTGCTCAGTAGTATTCCATTGTGTAAATATACCACGTTTTCTATATCCATTCCTCCTTTGAGGGACATCTGGGTTGTTTCCAGCTTCTGGCTATTATAAATAAGGCTGCTATGAACATAATGGAGCATGTGTCTTTATTGCATGCCGGGCAATCCTTTGGGTATATGCCCAGGAGAGGTATAGCAGGGTCCTCCGGAAGTGTCATGTCCAGTTTTCTGAGGAACCGCCAGACTGATTTCCAAAGTGGTTGTACCATCTTACAGCCCCACCAGCAGTGGAGGAGTGTTCCTCTTTCTCCACATCCTTGCCAATACCTGCTATCTCCTGAGTTTTTGACCTTAGCCATTCTGACTGGTATACTGGTCTCAGGGTTGTTTTGATTTGCATTTCCCTAATGACTAATGATGTTGAGCACTTCTTAGGTGCCTCTTGGCCATCCAAATTTCTTCAGGTGAAAATTCTTTGTTTAGATCTGTACCCCATTTTTAATAGGGTTGTTTGGTTCCCTGGGGTCTAACTTCTTGAGTTCTTTATATACAAAGAATTGGATATTAGCCCTCTATCAGATGAAGGGTTGGTGAATAACCTTTCCCAATTTGTTGGTTGCCGTTTTGTCCTTTTAACAGTGTCCTTTGCCTTACAGAAACTTTGCAATTTTATGAGGTCCCATTTGTCAATTCTTGATCTAGAGCATAAGCTATTGGTGTTCTGTTCAGGAACTTTTCCCCTATGCCCATGTCCTCAAGGGTTTTCCCCAGTTTCTTTTCTATTAGTTTCAGTGTGTCTGGTTTTACGTGGAGGTCCTTGATTAACTTGGAGTGAAGTTTAGTACATGGAGATAAGAACGGATCAATTCACATTCTTCTACATGCTGACTTCCAATTGAACCAGCACCATTTGTTGAAAAGGCTATCTTTTTTCCACTGGATGTTTTTGGCTCCTTTGTCGAAGATCAAGTGACCATAGGTGTGTGGATTCATTTCTGGGTCTTCAATTCTATTCCATCGGTCCACTTGTCTGTTACTGTGCCAATACCATGCAGTTTTTAACACTATTGCTCTGTAGTATTGTTTGAAGTCAGGGATACTGATTCCCCCAGAAGTTCTTTGTTTTTGAGAATAGTTTTAGCTATCCTGGGTTTCTTGTTATTCCAGATGAATTTGAGAATTGCTTTTTCTAACTCTGTGAAGAACTGAGTTGGGATTTTGATGGGGATTGCATTGAATCTGTAGATCGCTTTTGGCAAGATGGTCATTTTAACTATATTAATCCTGCCAATCCATGAACATGGCAGATTTTTCCATTTTCTGAGATCTTCTTCGATTTCCTTCTTCAGAGACCTGAAGTTCTTGTTATATAGATCTTTCACTTGTTTGGTTAGAGTCACACCAAGATACATGATATTGTTTGTGGCTATTGTGAAGGGTGTCATTTCCCTAACTTCTTTCTCAGCCTGCTTATCCTTTGAGTATAGGAAGGCAACTGATTTGCTTGAGTTGAATTTATAACCAGCCACTTTGCTGAAGTTGTTTATCAGCTGTAGGAGTTCTATGGTGGAGGTTTTTGGGTCACTTAAGTAGACTATCATGTCATCTGCAAATAGTGATAATTTGACTTCTTCCTTTCCAATTTGCATCCCCTTGACCTCCTTATGTTGTCTAATTGCTCTAGCTAGAACTTCAAGTACTATATTGAAAAAATATGGAGAGAGAAGACAGCCTTGTCTAGTCCCTGATTTTAGGGGGATTGCTTCAAGTTTCTCTCCATTTAGTTTGATGTTGGCTACCGGTTTGCTGTATATTGCTTTAGTGATGTTTAGGTATGGGCCTTGAATTCCTGTTCTTTCCAAGACTTTTAGCATGAAAGGATGCTGAATTTTGTCAAATGCCTTTTCAGCATCTAATGAGATGATCATATGGTTTTTTTTCTTTGAGTTTGTTTATGTAATGGATTACTTTGATGGATTTCCTTATATTGAACCATCCCTGCATCCCTGGGGTGATGCCTACTTGATCATGGTGGATGATCATTTTGATGTGTTTTTGGATTCGGTTGGCAAGAATTTTATTAAGTATTTTTGCATCAATATTCATAAGGGAAATTGGCCTGAAGTTCTCTTTCTTTGTTGGATCTTTGTGTGGTTTTGGTATCAGCATAATTGTGGCTTCATAGAACAAGTTGGGTAGAGTTCCTTCTGTTTCTATTTTGTGGAATAGGTTGAAGAGTATTGGTGTTAGGTCTTCTATGAAGGTCTGATAGAATTTTGCACTGAAGCCATCTGGTCCCGTGCTTTTTTTGGTTGGGACACTTTCTATGACCCTTTTTATTTCTTCAGGTGTTATGGGACTGTTTAGTTGATCTATTTGATCCTGATTTAGTATTGGTGTCTGATATCTGTCTAGGAAACTGTCCATTTCCTCCAGATTCTCCAGTTGTGTTGAGTATAGGCTTTGGTAGTAAGATCTGATGATTTTTTGAATTTCCTCAGTTTCTGTTGTTATATCTCCCTTTTCATTTCTAAGTTTGTTATTCTGTATACTGTCTCTGTGCCCTTTGGTTAGTCTGGCTAGGGGTTTATCTATCTTGTTGATTTTCTCAAAGAACCAACTCCTGCTTTTGTTGATTCTTTGTATGGTTCTCTGTGTTTCCCCTTGATTGATTTCGGCCCTGAATTTGATGATTTCCTGCCTTCTACTCCTTCTAGGTGAAATAGCTTCTTTTTGTTCCAGGGCTTTCAGGTGTGTCATTAAGCTGTTAGTGTATGCTCTCTCCATTTTCTTTTTGGAGGCACTCAGGGCTATGAGTTTTCCTCTTAGCACTGCTTTCACTGTGTCCCATAGATTTGGGTATATTGTGTCTTCATTTTCATTAAATTCTAAAAAGTCTTTAATTTTTCTTTATTTCTTCCTTGGCTAAGGTATCATTGAGTAGAATATCATTCAGTTTCCACATGTATGTGGGTTTTCTGTTGTTTTTGTTGCTATTGAAGACCACTTTTACTCCATAGGAGGCATGGGATTAGTTCGATTTTCTTATATTTGTTGAGGTCTGTCTTGTGACCAATTATATGATCGATTTTGGAGAAGGTACCATGATGTGCTGAGAAAAAGGTATATACTTTTGCTTCAGGATAAAATGTTCTATATATATCTATTAAATCTAATTGGTCCAAAGCTTCAATTAGTTTCACTGTGTCCCTGTTTCTGTTTTCCTGAGTGGTCCATTGAGGAAAGTGCAGTGTTGAAGTCACCCACAATTATTGTGTTAGGTGCAATGTGTGCTTTGAGCTTTAATAAAGTTTCTTTTATGAATGAGGGTGCCCTTGCATTTGGAGCATAGATGTTCAGGATTGAGAGTTCTTCTTGTTGTATTTTTCCTTTGACCAGCAAGAAGTGTCCTTCAGAGTCTCTTTTGATGACTTTGGGTTGAAAGTCAATTTTATCTGATATTAGAATGGCTACTCCAGCTTGTTTCCTGAGACCATTTGCTTGTAAAATTGTCTTCCAGCCTTTTACTCTAAGGTAGTGTTTGTCTTTGACACTGAGGTGTGTTTCCTGTATACAGCAAAATATAGGGTCCTGTTTAAGTATCCAGTCGGTTAGTCTATGTCTTTTTATTGGAGCATTGAGTCCATTGATGTTAAGAGATATTAAGGAATAGTGATTATTACTTCCTGTCATTTTTGATGTTATTTTTTAAATTTGATTGGTAATCTTCTTTTGGGTTTGATGAAAAAAGGTTACTATCTTGCTTTTTCCAGGATGAAGTTTCCCTCCTTGCATTGCTGTTTTCCTCCTATTATCCTTTGTGGGGCTGAGGTTGTGGATAGATATTGGGTAACTTGGTTTTGTCATGGAATATCTTAGTTTTTCCATCTATGGTGATTGAGAGTTTTGCTGGGTATAGTAGTTTTGGCTGGCATTTGTGTTCTCTTAGAGTTTGCATGAGATCTGCCCAGGACCTTCTAGCTTTCATAGTCTCAGGTGAGAAGTCTGGTGTGATTCTGATAGGTCTTCCTTTATATGTTACTTGGCCTTTTTCTCTTACTGCCTTAATATTCTTTCTTTGTTTAGTACATTTGGAGTTTTGATTATTATGTGACAGGAGGTATTTGTGTTCTGGTCCAGTCTGTTTGGAGTTCTTTGGGCATCTTGTATATTCATGGGCATCTCTCTCTTTAGGTTAGGGAAGTTTTCTTCCATAATTTTATTGAAGATATTTGCTGGCCCTTTCAGCTGTAAATCTTCACTCTCATCTATGCCTATAATCCTTAGGTTTAGTCTTCTCATTGTGTCCTGGATTTCCTGGATGTTTTGGGTTACAACCTTTTTGCATTTTGCATTTTCTTTAACTGTTGAGTCCATGGTTTCTATGGCATCTTCAGCATCTGAGATTCTTTCTTCTATCTCTTGTATTCTGTTGTTGATATTTGCATCTATGTCCCCTGATTTTTTTCCGAGGTTTTCTATCTCCAAAGTGTCTCCCTTTGAATTTTCTTAGTTGTTTCTACTTCTGATTTCAGATCCTGGATAGTTTTTCTTAGCTCCTTCACTTGCTTGTTTGTGTTTTCCTGTAATTCTTTAAGAGATTTTTGTGTTTCCTCTTTCATGACTTCAGCCTGGTAACCAAAGTTCTCCTGTATTTCTTTAAGTGATTTTTGTGTTTCCTCCTTATTGGCTTTTGTATTCTCCTGAATTTCTTTCAATGATTTTTGTGTTTCCCTTGTAAGGACTTCTAACTTTTGATCCATTTTCTCCTGAATTTCTTTAAGTATGTCCTTCATGTGTTCCTGTACCAGCATCATGACCAGTGATTTTAAATCCAAATCTTGTTTTTCTGGTGTGATGGGGTATCCAGGACATGCTGGTAAAGGAGAATTGGGTTCAGATGCTGCCATATTGCCTTGATTTCTATTAGTGACGTTCCTGTGTTTGCCTTTTGCCATCTAGTTCTCACCGGTGTTGGTCTTGTTGTCAATGCTGCACTCACCAGTGCAAGCTGCCTCTTCCCAGCTGCCCTCTGGTGCACAGCTGACCTCCTGCACTGCCTGGACACAGGATGCTGTGGCCCAGGCTGTTCAGATCCCAAAGCAGAGACCTGAAGGTTCCTGCCCAGGGCCTGCTGGACTCACCAGAGCACACTGACTCCTCCCTGCTGGCCTCCCGGGTGCCCCTCTGGCCTCTTGCAGGGCCTGGAGATGTGGTGTTGTAGCCCAGGCTGTTCTGGATCCTGAAGTGGAGATCTGAAGGCTCCTGCCAGAGGCCTCAGGACTGGAACCTAAGCTCTGTGGGGCCGGACCCACCGGAGCAAGCTGTGTCCTCCCAGAATGCCTCTGGGTGCACAGCTGGCCTCTTGTACTTCCTGGAGACCAAGTGCTGTAGCCAGGACTGTGTTTTTAATTAGCATACTAAGTATTGGGTCTCATTTTGTTATTTCAAGCAAAAGTTGTCTCCTCTCATTGCTATCCTTTTGTTCCCATACACTCCTTTGCATTTTTTTTTATGAAAGGGCTATAGTTTTACAAAAACTTATTGTGTGTGTGTGTGTGTGCAGGGGGAAGCTACTAGTTCCACCATCTATGGTATGATGCCACCAAACAGCTCACAAATGCTCCTGTCATCAGCCTATAATAAGTGTCTAGATTCTAGCTCTGAAAATCACAGGCAATACTCTGGGTTAGGAGTCAAAATGAAGACAGGCCAGAGGACATATGGGAAACTTTCCAAGGTATAGAAATATTCCATGTCTTCAAGAAAGACTAAGTTATAATCAAAACTACCCTAAAAGCTGTCAATTCTGCCATATATAGATTTCTGTCCCCCTCAGAAAATAATTGTGATATAGAACTGGAGGGGAGAAACACTGGGGGGCAGAAGGGTACAAGCAGGGATGAAAGACAGAGAGATATAGGGAAAGAGAGAGAGGGGAGCAACCAAAATGAGGCATGCATGAATATATC